>NW_017672741.1:63537-168373 GCF_001879085.1 Nicotiana attenuata | reverse complement strand
GGGGGGGGGGGGGGGGGGGGGGTAAAAAATTCACAAAAACGGTCTGAAATGGTAAAAGCCTAAAAATCCCCAGCAGAGTCGCCATGCTGTCGCGCCCCCTTTTTCTCGCAAAATCGGGTTTATGACTGTCACGACCCAGATTTCCCCACCCTCAAGAGTCGTGATGGCGCCTACTCGTAGAAGCTAGGCAAGCCACGAAATTTAGAAATCGTTAACCCTTTCATTTTTAACACTTTTAACTACTTGTAACAACAAGTGATCAACATTTAAACAGTAGCGAAAGATGAAACTAAGCGGAAGACTTAGATAAATATAATACCAAGATCGATGCGAATAGCCAACATATGTCTCTACCCAGAAACCGGTGTCACAACATTCAAGGACTGTCTATGATTACTACATACAAATGTCTAAAAGAAAGAGTCTCAGTCTGTCTCGGACACAAGTGATAACAGAACATAATAGTAGATAGAAGAGACGCCAGGCCTGCGGACGCCTGCAGGACTACCTCGGGATCTCTGTGGACTGAAAGCTGGCTCCCAAACTACTGCTGCTGTCCCAGTACTACTCCGGTATCTGCATAGAGTGCAGAGTGTAGCATCAGCACACCCGACCCTATGTGCCGGTAAGTGCCTGGCCTAACCCCTGCGAGGTAGTGACGAGGCTAGGACCAGACTCCAGATAAACCTGTGTAGTCATATATGTATATACAGTGGAAAAATAAACTAGAACAAACAATTAAAGCTGGGAAGGGGAAACATGCTTCGGGGAATAACAGATAAAACAGAATCTCAAGAGAATTATCAAGAAACCAAAAATTCAACTTCTATAAAAGATAAGGAAAACAAAGGCAATTTACACCTTCAGTTCACATCTCGTTGCAGGCGTGCAACCCGATCCCATTTCTCATATCTCGTAGTAGGCGTACCACCCGCTCCCATTTCATCATATCTCGTGGTAGGCGTACCACCCGATCCATTTCATTATATCTCGTGATAGGCGTACCACCCGATCCATTTCATCATATCTCGTGGTAGGCGCACCACCCGATCCCATTTCATCATATCTCGTGGTAGGCGTACCACCCGATCCCATTTCATCATATCTCGTGGTAGGCGTACCACCCGATCCCATTTACAAGCCAACACAAAATCACAAGGAATCCCGGCAAGGGAACAAAAGCAATATAATAACTTCTCGGCAAGGGAACAAATGCAATGTAATAACTTCTCGGCAAGGGAGCAACAATATCAAGATAAACATCCCGGCAAGGGAGAATCAGCTATAACCAATCCTAACTCAACTCCTACTCAGCTTAATTAGTACCAACACTCAATCATAAATAAAATCCACGAAAATAAACTAAATCTTTGCTCAATATCGAGAACCATCAATTAAAACATCCGTAGTAACATTTAAGAACACAACATCTATAATTCAAGACTCACGGTCATGCTCGACATCAACGTATAGATACTCGTCACCATGCCTATACGTCGTACTCAATAAGAAGCAATTAGCAAATAGGACACAACTCCTAATCCCTCAAGCTAAGGTTAGACCGGACACTTACCTAAAACTTCCACGGCCAACTCAATCCTCAAATACCGCCTTTCCTTTCGAATTTGGCTCCAACACAACCGTATCTATACATAATCGACTTAATAACATCAATAAATGCTGAACAATCCAATTCCAATGCTCAATTATTGCTCTTTAATCATTTTTCTCAAAAACCTAAAAATTGACCCCGGGCCCGCTTGGTCAAAACACGAGGTTCGAACCAAAATCCGATCCCCCATTCACCCACGAGCCCAAATATATAACTATTTCCAGAATTCGACCCCAAAACGAGGTCTAAATCACAATTAATCAAAAAGCCCTAACTCTACCCAAATCCCTAATTTTCTACCCTTAATCTCATGTTTTAGGCCTAGAAATCTAGTGGGCGTTGATAAAAATGAAAGAAAACAAGTCAAAGATTACTTACCCAAGAGATTATGGTGAGGAAATGCTTCAAAAATCGCCTAAGAGCTTTGGAGAAGAAGAGGTTTGTGATATTTTACAGAAATCCCATAAGTGTTCTGTTTTGAGTCTTTTTAAAATAACTGGGAGAAAATGTTCTTCGCGTTCGCGACACACCCTTCGCGTTCGTGATTGGTTAGGCTGGATAACCCTTCGCGTTCGCGGAGAACGGCTCGCTTTCGCGGAGTAGAAACTCCTCGAGCCTCGCGTTCGCGTTCGCGTAGGGTAACTGCCCCACCCCCTGCCCAGGCCCACTTGGCCTTCGCGTTCGCGTGGCCAGGACCGCGTTCGCGAAGGGATAACCCCCCACTGCCTTGCGTTCGCGACCTGAGCTACGCGTTCGCGTAGAAGGATTTTCCTTCAGTAAAAATTAATGCATCGCGTTCGCGTGGGTTCTCCCGCGAACGCGGAGAAGAAAGCATCAGTATACCAGATCAGCTGTTTCTGCAATTTTTCTTAAGTCCAAAACTTCCCGAAACACATCCGAAACACACCCGAGCCCTCGGGGCTCCTAACCAAACACACGTACTAACTCAACAACATCATATGAATTTATCCGTGCGATCAAATCGCCAAAATAACCTCAATAACAACGAATTAAACCTCAAAATCAAAGAATTTTCCTCAAACTTCATAAAACATCAACTTTAGCAATTTAGGTCCGAATCACGTCAAACGACGTCCGTTTTTCACCAAATTTTACAAAAAATGTCTTAAATCACAAATAAGACTTGTACCGGGCGCCGGAATTAAAATACGGGCCCGATACCACCATGTTCTAATCAAATTTCATTTCAAATTTCCTAAAATAATTTCAGAAAACAATTTCCTTTAGAAATTCATTTCTCGGGCTTGGGACCTCGGAATTCGATTCCGGGCATATGCCCAAGTCCCATATTTTCCTACGGACCCTCCGGGACAGTCAACTCACGGGTCCGGGTCTGTTTACCAAAAATGTTGACCGAAGTCAACTTAAATGTATTTTAAGTCAACATTTTTAATATTTCACAGATTTTTCATATAACAGCTTTCCGGCTACACGCCCGGACTGCACACGTAAATCGAGGTGAAGACAAAAGAGAATTTTAAGGCCTCGAAAACACAGAATTAAATTTAAAACAAGTGATGACCTTTTGGGTCATCACATTCTCCACCTCTAAAACAACCGTTCGTCCTCGAACGGACGGAAGAAGGAAGTACCTGAGTCGGGGAAAAGATGGGCATATCAGACTCGGACTCCCAGGTCGAGGCCTCAAGAGGCTGACCTCTCCACTGAACACGAACAGAAGGAAAACTCTTCGATCTCAACTGACGAACCTGCCGGTCTAGAATAGCTACCGGCTCCTCCTCATAAGACAAGTCCTTGTCCAACTGGACAATGCTGAAATCTAACACGTGGGATGGATCACTGTGATACCTCCGAAGCATGGACACATGAAACACTGGATGCACGGCAGATAAGCTCGGCGGTAATGCAAGTCTATAAGCCACCTCTCCCACTCGATCAAGAATCTCAAACAGGCCAATGAACCTAGGGCTAAGCTTGCCCTTCTTCCCAAATCTCATCACGCCCTTCATAGGCGACACTCGAAGCAATACCCGCTCACTGACCACGAAAGCCAAGTCTCGAACCTTACGGACGGCATAACTCTTTTGCCTGGACTAAGCTGAACGAAGCCTATCCTGAATGATCCTGACCTTATCCAAGGCATCCTGAACCAGATCCGTACCCAACAACGAGCCTCCCCGGCTCAAACCATCCAACCGGAGACCGATACCGCCTACCATATAAGGCCTCATAAGGAGCCATCTGGATACTCGACTGGTAGCTGTTGTTGTAGGCGAACTCCGCTAAAGGCAAAAATTGATCCCACGAGCCTCCAAAGTCAATGACACAAGCTCGGAGCATATCCTCCAAAATCTGGATAGTCCGCCCGGACTGCCCGTCCGTCTGGGGATGAAATGCTGTGCTCAACTCAACCCGTGTGCCCAACTCTCGCTGAACTTCTCTATAAAAATGTGAGGTAAACTGCGTACCTCGACCCAAAATGATAGACACGGGCATACCATGAAGACAAATAATCTCCCGGATATAAATCTCAGCTAACCTCTCGGAAGAATAGGAGACCGCCACAGGAATGAAATGCGCTGACTTGGTCAGCCTATCCACAATGACCCACACTGCATCGAACCTCTTCCAAGTCTGCGGGAGTCTAGTAACGAAGTCCATAGTGATACGCTCCCACTTCTACTCGGAAAGCTCAATCCTCTGAAATGAACCACCGGGCCTCTGATGCTCGTACTTTACCCGCTGACAATTCAAACACCGAGCCACATACGCAACGATATCCTTCTTCATTCTCCTATATCAAAATGTTGCCGCAGATCCTGAGAAAATCAACTCTCGGAGTCCATCCACATTAGGCTCACAAACTCGACCCTGCAATTTCAAAACTCCATCATCACCCAAGGTAATCTGTTGGCACCTCCGTGCTGCACCGTGTCTCCAAGGAAACACAAATAGGGATCATCATACTGCCAATCACGGATACGCTCCAATAATGAAGAACGAGCGACTGTGCAAGCTAACACACGACTGGGCTCAGAAGTATCCAACCTCACGAACTAGTTGGCCAAAGCTTGAACATCCAAAGCAAGCGGTCTCTCACCGACCGGAATATATGCTAAACTGCCCATACTGGCTGACTTCCTACTCAAAGCATCGGCCACCACATTGGCCTTTCCCGGATGATATAAGGTGGTGACATCAAAATCCTTCAACAACTCTAACCACCTCCTCTGCCTCAAATTCAACTCCTTTTGCTGGAACGAATACTGAAGACTCTTGTGATCCGTGAACAGCTCACATGCCATGCCATACAGATACTGCCTCCAAATCTTCAATGCGTGAACAATGGCTGCCAACTCCAAATCATGAACCGGACAGTTCTTCTCATGAATCTTCAACTGCCGCGAAGCATAGGCAATGACCTTGCCATCCTGCATCAACACTGCACCAAGTCCAATACGAGATGCATCACAATAAACTGTATAAGGCCCTGAACCTGTGGGCAAAATCAACACCAGTGCCGTAGTCAGAGCTGTCTTGAGCTTCTGAAAGCTCGCCTCACACTCATCTGACCATCTGAACTGGGCACCCTTCTAGGTCAACCTGGATACCCTCTACTGACACAACATGACCTAGGAATGCAACCAAACTCAACCAGAACTCACACTTCGAAAACTTAGCATACAACTGACTATCCCTCAAAGTCTGATGAACCACTCTAAGATGCTGCTCGTGCTCCTCCTGGCTGCGAGAATATATCAGTATATCATCAATGAAGACTATCACGAACGAATCCAAATAAGGCCTGAACACTCGGTTCATCAAATCCATAAAAGTTGCTGGGGCATTTGTCAACCCGAATGACATAACCAAGAACTCATAATGCCCGTACCGAGTGCGGAAAGCTGTCTTAGGGACATCGATGCCCTAATCCTCAACTGATGGTAGCCAGATCTCAAGTCAATCTTTGGAAATACCTTGGCACCCTGAAGCTGATCGAACAAATCATCAATCCTCGGCAGCGGAAACTTATTCTTAATTGTAACCTTGTTCAATTGCCGGTAATCAATACACATTCTCATTGCCCCATCCTTTTTTTTTAACAAACAACACCGGCGCACCCCAAGGCGAAACACTGGGTCTAATGAAGCCCTTCTCAAGCAAGTCTTGCAACTGCTCCTTTAACTCTTTCAATTCAGGCGGGGCCATACGATACGACGGGGTAGAAATGGGCCGAGTGCCCGGAGCCAAATCAATGCAAAAGTCAATGCCCCTGTCGGGTGGCATACTCGGCAGGTCTGAAGGGGACACCTCAGGAAACTCACGAACAACGGGCACAGACTTAATAGAAGGGACCTCAGCACTAGAATCACGAACGTAAGTCAAATAGGCCAAACACCCCTCCTCGACTATACGCCGAGCCTTCACATAGAAGATAACACTACGGGTGGAATGACCAGGAGTCCCTCTCCACTCTAAACGAGGCAAACCCAGTAAGGCTAAGGTCACAGTCTTGGCATGACAGTCCAAGATAGCATGGTAAGGTGATAACCAATCCATCCCCAATATAACATCGAAATCAACCATGTCCAGAAGCAACAGATCTACACGCATATCAAGATCCCCCAATCACCACAATAGAATCACCCACCGGTGTAGACACATAAACAGGAGCACTCAAAGAATCACTAGGCATGACCAGATACGGTGCAAAGTAAGATGACACATATGAGTATGTAGACCCTGGATCAAATAACACTGAAGCATCTCTATCACAAACCAGAACAGTACCTGCACCTCCACCTCTAGCATCCCTACCTCCACCTCTAATACCTCTAGCTAACTGAGCGGGCTGGACGAGTCCCTCAATGAACCTCCTCACTCTCTCTCTCGGTAGGAAGTATGATAAGAGCATGACGAGCCAAGTCGATGAATCTGATCTAGCACTAGCAACAGTCATAGAACCCTGCTGGAGACGTTCAAACTGTCTCCGATAGACCTCTCTCTGAGTGATGGGGAGAAACTTCTCCAGAAATAGCTGCGTGAACTGTTCTCAAGTCAAAGCTGATGACCCCAATGGTCTAGCCAAACAATAATATCTCCAACAGGTCTTGGCGGATCCAAACAAGCAAAATCGACCCCAATGGTCTCCACGATCCCCATGTTCCTGAGAACCTCATGAAAACTGTCTGGATAATCTTGGGGATCCTCAGAAGATGCACCGCTGAAAGTAGTAGTGAAGAGCTTGGTAAAACTTATCCAACCTCCACAAGGCCTCCGAAGACGTAGCTGATCTATCACCGGTCTGTGCTGCTGCTCGACTGAAGAAGCGGTACATGACCTCGCCATTCGCGAAAGACAAGAGTAGAGGTTTCAATTTAGCATTGCGAAAACAAAATCGCACGACAGGGAAGAATAGAAGTGAAACTTCTTCCTAACTCTGTAGCCTCTGAGGGATAAATACAAACGTCTCCGTACCGATCCCTCAGACTCTACTAAGCTTGTCTGTGAACTTTGAGACCCATGTAACCTAGGGCTCTGATACCAACTTGTCACGACCCGGATTTCCACCCTCGGGAGTCGTGATGGCGCCTACTAGTACGAGCTAGGCAAGCCAATTAATTTCACAATTTACCCTTTTTACTCATTTTATATTCATTAGCAATTTTAATAATAATAATAATAATATTTAAACATCGGAATTTAACATAAGCGGAAGAAAACAACAAACTATCTGAGCATAAATACCTAGCACAACTGTTTGAGTCTCGACTATCCAGAACTGGTGNCGTTCGCGTGGCCAGGACCGCGTTCGCGAACGGGATAACCCCCCACTGCCTTGCGTTCGCGACCTGAGCTACGCGTTCGCGTAGAAGGATTTTCCTTCAGTAAAAATTAATGCATTGCGTTCGCGTGGGTTCTCCCGCGAACGCGAAGAAGAAAGTATCAGTATACCAGATCAGTTGTTTCTGCAATTTTTCTTAAGTCCAAACTTCCCGAAACACATCTGAAACACACCCGAGCCCTCGGGGCTCCTAACCAAACACACGTACTAACTCAACAACATCATATGAACTTATCCGTGCGATCAAATCGCCAAAATAACCTCAATAAGAACGAATTAAACCTCAAAATCAAAGAATTTTCCTCAAACTTCATAAAACATCAACTTTAGCAATTTAGGTCCGATTCACGTCAAACGACATCCGTTTTTCACCAAATTTTACAGAAATGTCTTTAATCACATATAAGACTTGTACCGGGTGCCGGAACCAAAATACGGGCCCGATACCACCATGTTCTAATCAAATTTCATTTCAAATTTCCTTAAACAATTTCAGAAAATAATTTCCTTTAAAAATTCATTTCTCGGGTTTGGGGCCTCGGAATTCGATTTCCGGCCATACGCCCAAGTCCCGTATTTTCCTACGGACCCTCCGAGACCGTCAAATCACAGGTCCGGATTCGTTCACCCAAAACGTTGACCGAAGTCAAATTAATTCATTTATTAGCCAAATTTTATCATTTTTCACAGATTTTCATGTTTAAGCTTTCCGGCTACGCGCCCAGACTGCGCACGCAAATCGAGGTGACTCTGAATGAGGTTTTCAAGTCCTCGGAAACACAGAATTTAATTTAAAAGTAAGTGATGACCTTTTGGGTCATCACATTCTCCACCTCTAAAACAACTGTTCGTCCTCGAACGGACAGAAGAAGGAAGTACCTAAGTCGGGGAAAAGATGGGGATAACGGCTCCGCATATCGGACTCGGACTCCCAGGTCGAGGCCTCAAGAGGCTGACCTCTCCACTAAACACGAACAGAAGGGAAACTCTTCGACCTCAACTGACGAACCTGCCGGTCCAGAATGGCTACCGGCTCCTCCTCACAAGACAAGTCCTTGTCCAACTGGATAGTGCTGAAATCTAACACGTGGGAGGGATCGCCATGATACCTCAAAGCATGGACACCTGAAACACTGGATGCACGGCTGATAAGCTCGGCGGCAATGCAAGTCTATAAGCCACCTCTCCCACTCGATCAAGAATCTCAAACGGGCCAATGATCCTAGGGCCAAGCTTGCCTTCTTTCCAAATCTCATCACGCCCTTCATAGGCGACACTCGAAGCAATACCTGCTCACCGACCATGAAAGCCAAATCTCGAACCTTGCGGTCGGCATAACTCTTTTGCCTGGACTGAGCTGAACGAAGCATATCCTGAATGATCTGACCTTTTCCAAGGCATCCTAAACCAGATCCGTACCCAACAACCGAGCCTCTCCCGGCTCAAACCATCCAACCGGAGACCGACACCACCTACCATATAAAGCCTCATAAGGAGCCATCTGGATGCTCGACTGGTAGTTGTTGTTGTAGGCGAACTTCGCTAAAGGCAAAAACTGATCCCACGAGCCTCCAAAGTCAATGACACAAGCTCGGAGCATATCCTCCAAAATCTGAATAGTCCGCTCGGACTGCCCGTCCGTCTGGGGATGAAATGCTGTGCTCAACTCAACCCGTGTGCCCAACTCTCGCTGAACTGCTCTCTAGAAATGCGAGGTAAACTGCGTACCTCGGTGCGAAACGATAGACACAGGCACGCCTTGAAGACGAACAATCTCCCGGATATAGATCTCAGCTAACCTCTCAGAAGAATAGGAGACTGCCACAGGAATGAAATGTGCTGACTTGGTCAGCCTATCGACAATGACCCACACTGCATCGAACTTCTTCCGAGTCTGCGGGAGTCCAGTAACGAAGTCCATAGTGATCCGCTCCCACTTCCACTCGGGAAGCTCAATCCTCTGAAATGAACCATCGGGCCTCTGATGCTCGTACTTGACCTGCTGACAATTCAAACACTGAGCCACATATGCAACGATATCCTTCTTCATTCTCCGCCACCAATAATGCTGCCGCAAATCCTGGTACATCTTCGCGGTGCCCGGATGAATAGAGTACCGGGAGCTGTGGGCCTCCTCTAAAATCAACTCTCGAAGACCATCCACATTGGGCACACAGACTCGGCCCTGCAATCTCAAAACTCCATCATCACCTACGGTAACCTGCTTGGCACCTCCGTGCTGCACCGTGTCTTTAAGGACATACAAATGGGGATCATCAAACTGCCGATCTCGGATACGCTCCAATAATGAAGAACGAGCGACTGTGCAAGCTAACACACGACTGGGCTCAGAAATATCCAACCTCACGAACTGATTGGCCAAAGCCTGAACATCCAAAGCAAGCGGTCTCTCACCGACCGGAATATAAGCTAAACTGCCCGTGTTGGCTGACTTCCTACTCAGGGCATCGGCCACCACATTGACCTTCCCCGGATGATATAAGATGGTGATATCATAATCTTTCAACAACTCCAACCACCTCCTCTGCCTCAAATTCAACTCCTTTTGCTTGAACAAATACTGAAGACTCTTGTGATCCGTGAACACCTCACATGCCACGCCATACAGATAATGCCTCCAGATCTTCAACGCGTGGACAATGGCTGCTAACTCCAAATCATGAACCGGATAGTTCCTCTCATGGATCTTCAACTGCCGCGAAGCATAGGAAATGACCTTGCCATTCTGCATCAACACTGCACCAAGTCCAATACGAGAAGCATCACAATAAACTGTATAAGGCCCTGATCCTGTGGGCAAAACCAATACCGGTGCCATAGTCAGAGCTGTCTTGAGCTTCTGAAAGCTCGCCTCACACTCGTCCGACCATCTGAACTGGGCACCCTTCTGGGTCAACCTAGTTATCGGGGCTGCAATAGATGAAAACCCCTCCACGAACCGACGATTGTAGCCTGCCAATCCCAAGAAACTCCGAATCTCTGTAGCTGATGTTGGTCTAGGCCAGTTCTTGACTGCCTCAATCTTCTTCGGATCGACCTGAATACCTTCTGCTGATACAACATGACCTAGAAATGCAACTGAACTCAACCAGAACTCACACTTCGAGAACTTAGCATATAACTTACTGTCCCTCAGAGTCTGAAGAACCACTCTAAGGTGCTGCTCGTGCTCCTCCTGGCTGCGAAAATATATAAATATATCATCAATGAAGACTATCACGAACGAATCCAAATAAGGCCTGAACACTCGGTTCATCAAATCCATAAAAGCTACTGGGGCATTTGTCAACCCTAATGACATGACCAAGAACTCATAATGCCCGTACCGAGTGCGGAAAGCTATCTTAGGGACATCGGATGCCCTAATCCTCAACTGATGGTAGCCAGATCTCAAGTCAATCTTTGAAAATACCCTGGCACCCTGAAGCTGATCAAACAAATCATCAATCCTCGGCAGCGGATACTTATTCTTGATTGTAACCTTGTTCAATTGCCGATAATCAATACACATTCTCATTTACCCATCCTTCTTCTTAGCAAACAACACCGGCGCACCCCAAGGCGAAACACTGGGTCTAATGAAACCCTTCTCAAGCAAGTCTTGCAATTGCTCCTTTAACTCTTTCAACTCAGGCGGGGCCATGCGATACGGCGGGATAGAAATGGGCTGAGTGCCCGAAGCCAAATCAATGCAGAAATCAATATCCCTGTCGGGTGGCATACCCGGCAGGTCTGAAGGGAAAACCTCAGGAAACTCCCGAACAACGGGCACAGAATCAATAGGAGGGACCTCAACACTAGAGTCGCGAACATAAGCCAAATAGGCCAAACACCCCTTCTCGACCATACGCTGAGCCTTCACATAAGAAATGACACTACGGGTAGAATGACCAGGAGTCCCTCTCCACTCTAAACGAGGCAAACCCGGTAAGGCTAAGGTTACAGTCTTGGCATGACAGTCCAAGATAGCGTGGTAAGGTTATAACCAGTCCATCCCCAATATATAATCGAAATCAACCATGTCCAGAAGAAGCAAATCTACACGAGTCTCAAGACTCCCAATCACCACAATACAAGAATGATGGACTCGATCTACCACAATAGAATCACCCATCGGTGTAGACACATAAACAGGAGCACTCAAAGAATCACTAGGCATGACCAGATACGGTGCAAAATAAGATGACACATACGAGTACGTAGACCTTGGATCAAATAACACTGAAGCATCTCTATCACAAAATAGAATAGTACCTGTGATGACTGCATCGGAAACCTCACCCTCAGGCCTGGCTGGGAGAGCATAACATCGGGGCTGGGCCCCACCACTCTGATCTACCTCTCTGGGACGGCCTGCATCTGGCTGGCCTCCACCTCTAGCGGTCTAAGCTCCACCTCTAGCACCTCTACCTCCACCTCTAGCACCTCTACCCCCAACTCTAGCTAGCTGGGCGGGCTGTGGAATACCTGGTGCCTGAACCATAGCACGGGAACCCTGATGCGGAGAACTGCTCAAAGCTCGAGGGCAATACCTAGCAATGTGCCTCGTGTCGCCATAAGTAAAACAAGCCCTCGGCTGCTGGGGCTGACGACCCTGGAAATTTTGAAGCGGTGGTGCACTGATAGCAGCTGGTGGTGCGCTGTAGGACTGCTGATCAGAATATTGCATCTGAGGACCACGACCACCTGAAGCACCGTGAGAAACCTGGAGTGCTGACTAAAAAGGCCTAGGAGGATGGCTTCTATCATACGAATCCCTGCCTCCAAACGAGGCACCACTCAATCTGCCTGACTGACGGGGTCTCTTGTCTGCCCTGTGACCACCCCCTGTGATAAAACCATCTCAACTCTCCGGGCCACATTGGTCGCCTCCTAGAAAGATATCTCACTACCAGCTTCTCTAGCCATCTGAAGACGAATCGGCTGAATAAGTCCATCAATAAACCGTCTCACTCTCTCCCTCTCAGTGGGAAGTATGATAAGAGTATGGCTAGCCAAATCAATAAATCTTTTCTCGTACTGGGTGACAGTCATGGATCCCTGCTGGAGGTGCTCGAACTGCCTCCGATAGGCCTATCGCTGGGTGATAGTGAGAAACTTCTCCAGAAATAGCTGTGTGAACTGCTCCCAGGTCAAGGCTGGCGATCCTGCTGGTCTAGCTAAGCAATAATCCCTCCACCAAGTCTTGGCGGATCCAAACAAGCGAAATGTGGCAAAATCGACCCCGTTGGTCTCAACTATCCCCATGTTCCGAAGAACCTCGTGACAACTGTCTAGATAATCCTGGGGGTCCTCAGTAGATATACTGCTGAAAGTAGTAGTGAAGAGCTTGATGAACCTGTCCAATCTCCACAAAGCATCGGCAGACATAGCTGCACCATCGCCGGTCTAAGCTACTATACCCGGCTGAACTGCTCTAACTGGCTGAGCCGCTAGAGTTTGAAATTGGGGAGCCACCTGCTCCGGAGTGCGAGTAGCAGGAGCCTGGGATCCTCCTCCAGCCTGGGAGACGGCTGGTGCTACAGGAAGTAAACCTGCCCTGGTGACGCTCTCCATAAGGCCCACTAGAGGGACCAAAGCATCCTGAAGAACTGGGGTAGCAATAAACCCCTCTGGAACCTGAGCTGGGCCCACCGAAACTGCTGGGGCCGGAACCTCATCATCAAAGTCAACCTGAGGCTCCGCTACGGGTGCTGCTGCCCTGGGCTGAGCTCTGCCCCTGCCTCGGCCTCTAGCACGACCTCTACCTCGCCCTCTGCCCCTCGTGGGAGCTGCTGCTGGGGGCTCGGGCTGCTGATCGGTAGATGAGGAAGCGCGTGTTCTCGTCATCTGCGAAAGAACAGAGTAGAAATTCAATTAATATTGAGAAACCAAACCGCACGACAAGAAAGAACAAATGTGAAGTTTTCCTAACTCGGTAGCCTCTGGGGGATAAATACAGACGTCTCCGTACCGATCCCTCAGAATCTACTAAGCTTGTCCGTGAATTATGAGACCTATGTATCACGACCCGGATTTCCCCACCCTCGTGAGTCGTGATGGCGCCTACTCGTAGAAGCTAGGTAAGCCACGAAATTTAGAAACCGGTGTCACAACATTCACGGACTGTCTATGATTACTACATACAAATGTCTGAAAGAAAGAGTCTCAGTCTGTCTCGGACACAAGTGATAACAGAACATAATAGTAGATAGAAGAGACGCCGGGCCTGCGGACGCCTGCAGAACTACCTCGGGATCTCTGTGGACTGAAGGCTGGCTCGTAAACTACTGCTGCTGTCCTAGTACTACTCCGGTATCTGCACAGAGTGTAGAGTGTAGCATTAGCACAACCGACCACATGTGCTGGTAAGTGCCTGGCCTAACCCCTGCGAGGTAGTGACGAGGCTAGGACCAGACTCCAGATAAACTTGTGCAGTTATATATGTATATACAACGGAAAAATAAACTAGAACCAACAATTAAAGCTGGGAAGGGGAAACATTCTTCGGGGAATAACAGATAAAACAAAATCTCAAGAGAATTATCAAGAAACCAAAAATTCAACTTCTATCAAAGATAAGGAAAACAAAGGCAATTTACACCTTCAGTTCACATCTCGTTGCAGGCATGCAACCCGATCCCATTTCTCATATCTCGTGGTAGGCGTACCACCCGCTCCCATTTTATTATATCTCGTGGTAGGCGTACCACCCGATCCCATTTCATCATATCTCGTGGTAGGCGTACCACCCGATCCCATTTACAAGCCAACACAAAATCACAAGGAATCCCGGCAAGGGAACAAAAGCAATATAATAACTTCTCGGCAAGGGAACAAAAGCAATGTAATAACTTCCCGGCAAGGGAGCAACAATATCAAGATAAACATCCCGGCAATGGAGAATCAGCTATAGCCAATCATAACTCAACTCCTATTCATCTCAATTAGTACCAACACTCAATCATAAATAAAATCCACGAAAATAAACTAAATATTTGCTCAATATCGAGAACCATCAATTAAAACATCCGTAGTAACATTTAAGAACACAACATCTATCAATTCAAGACTCACGGTCATGCTCGACATCAAGGTATAGATACTCGTCACCATACCTATACATCATACTCAACAAGAAGCAATTAGCAAATAGGACATAACTCCTAATCCCTCAAGCTAAGGTTAGACCGGACACTTACCTCAAACTTCCACGGCCAACTCAATCCTCAAATATCGCCTTTCTTTTTTCGAATTTGGCTCCAACACAATCGTATCAATACATAATCGACTTAATAACATCAATAAATGTTGAACAATCCAATTCCAATGCTCAATTATAGATCTTTAATCATTCTTCTCAAAAACCCAAAAATTGACCCCGGGCCCGCTTGGTCAAAACACGAGGTTCGAACCAAAATCCGATCCCCCATTCACCCACGAGCCCAAATATATAATTATTTCCAGAATTCGACCCCAAAATGAGGTCTAAATCACAATTAATCAAAAATCCCTAACTCTACCTAAATTCCTAATTTTCTACCCTTAATCTCATGTTTTAAGCCTAAAAATCTAGTGGGTGTTGATAAAAATGGAAGAAAACAAGTTAAAGATTACTTACCCAAGAGATTATGGTGAGGAAATGCTTCAAAAATCGCCTTAGAGCTTTAGAGAAGAAGAGGTTTGTGAAATTTTATAAAAATCCCGTAAGTGTTCTGTTTTGGGTCTTTTTAAAATAACTGGGCAAAAATGTTCTTCGCGTTCGCGACATACCCTTCGCGTACGCGATGGGTTAGGCTGGATAACCCTTCGCGTTCGCGGAGTAGAAACTCCTCGAGCCTCGCGTTCGCGTTAAGGATGTCGCGTTCGCGTAGGGTAACTGCCCCACCCCCTGCCCAGGACCACTTGGCCTTCGCGTTGACGTGGCCAGGACCGCGTTCGTGAAGGGATAACCCCCCACTGCCTCGCGTTCGCGACCTGAGCTACGCGTTCGCGTAGAAGGATTTTCCTTCAGTAAAAATTAATGCATCGCGTTCGCGTGGGTTCTCCCGCGAACACGAAGAAGAAAGCATCAGTATACCAGATCAGCTGTTTCTGCAATTTTTCTTAAGTCCAAACTTCCCGAAACACATCCGAAACACACCCGAGCCCTCGGGGCTCCTAACCAAACACACGTACTAACTCAACAAAATCATATGAACTTATCCGTGCGATCAAATCGCCAAAATAAGCTCAATAACAACAAATTAAACCTCAAAATCAAAGAATTTTCCTTAAACTTCATAAAACATCAACTTTAGCAATTTAGGTCCGAATCACGTCAAACGACATCCGTTTTCCACCAAATTTTACAAAAATATCTTAAATCACATATAAGACTTGTACCGGGCGCCTGAACCAAAATACGGGCCCGATACCACCATGTTCTAATCAAATTTTATTTCAAATTTCCTTAAACAATTTCAGAAAACAATTTCCTTTAAAAATTCATTTCTCGGGTTTGGGGCCTCGGAATTCGATTCCGGGCATACGTCCAAGTCCCGTATTTTCCTACGGACCCTCCGGGACAGTCAAATCACGGGTCCGAGTCCGTTTACCCAAAATATTGACCGAAGTCAAATTAATTCATTTATTAGCAAAATTTTATCATTTTTCATACATTTTAATGTATAAGCTTTCCGGCTACGCGCTCGGACTGCGCACGCAAATCGAGGTGACTCTAAATGAGGTTTTCAAGGCCTCAGAAATACGGAATTTAATTTAAAAGCAAGTGATGACCTTTTGGGTCATCACAATGACATTTTGTTTGAGACAACTCGTTCCTTTTGGGAAAGGGGTTTGCATTTTGAAAAGTCGCCACCTAACGATTTAAGGTGCGTTAGGGCACCTAGAGGGTTCATTGATAACTACGTTTGGTAACCAGAGACAGGGTAAGGGCTTGAAATTATCCTAAGGGGAAGGTGTTAGGCACCCCTCAAGATCCACAGTGTGGTTCCCGGCCAAATAGCTTTTGTGGATTTGTACAATTTAGAAATAAACAAGTATGGCTCAAATAATATGGGATTTAAGTTTAAGTACACGAATGTTTGAAAAACAGTTAATGAAAAGCTAGCTTTTGAAAAGAATTACAATCTAAGCATATTTGTGAATGTAAAGGAGTATCCTATGTTTGTTTATAATATGGATCACATCAATGCAATACCTGGTATGACACTCCTCAAAGAGGGGCTACACGTGGTATTAACGCACTGGTCATCATATCCATATCTACCCTTCTCCCCCCCCCCCCACCATAAAGGTAATTAAAGCGAGGGTTGGTCTCGACCCCTATTGCATGCTGTTACCCGTCCCTTCATATCAGTCCCAGAGGAATTTAGGACTCCTATCCTATAAAAGGGGGATTCTAGGCAGACCCTCAAGTTTAAAGGCAAAATACTAAGGCGACATATAATGAACAGATAGGACTTCAATTGAAGGGGAGCATGGAAGACAAATAAAAGGCTCAGATATACCTCCACACATAGTACACACAAATAGCATGACTCATACACAATTAAGGTCTAAATTCGGATCCTAAGCATGGTAGCAGAGTCAGATCTATTACATAACTCAGAGAGGAAGTCCTAATCAGGCTTTCCTACTGATTTTAAGCTTGTTAACCATTAAGCAGTAAACACAAAGGACAATTTCCAGTTTTATAGAGGTTGATTACCTAAGGCTTGCCTAGGCGTAGGATAACGCACAACAATTACCAGAATTATTAAAACAGCTTAGAAGTTATTTTTACCTAAAGCATGCTATTTTAAATGTTGCAAAGATGTACAGGGATTATGACCAGTTTCACTTAAACAGGATAATCAGACGTGAGACTGTTTATGTCCCTTTCATGCATTAGTAGTTTAACTAGGTGTGACTGAGCGAGTGTGAACGAGATCCTAAAACAGGGTATCTAACATACACATATAAAAATGCAGAATGATTTCAGGATATGTAGAATTCCTAAAGCATGATTTCTAAATGCCCAGAAAGTTACAGCATGATTTCAGGATGTGCGGGAGCCACAGTTTTATGTTAATGCTGTTATTTAGCCTAAAGCAGGATTTCTAAGTGATAAAATAATGTCAAATGAGATGCTGAAACAGTAAAACTAAGAACATGATAACTAATGCATGCCATGCTTTGAATGTGTTGGTCTTAGACATGGATTCTAATGCGCATATAGGAAATGTAAACCTAAAGCATGGTTTCTACCCATTGATATTGATAACATATATAACTACCCTCCCCTTTTCACTAGCCAACCCCAATATTCGTTTACAATAAATTATTACAGACCAATATTGAAATGAATTACATAAGTAGAAAAAGAAAATAAGAAGTTACACTATAGAGAGCCTGAAAACGAGCCCAGATTTCCAGAACCTCAAATGCCAATATTTTTTCATAGCCTTTCTCATATCCGGGTGTATCAGAGTTTCCTAAGGACCTCAAGGGATCCCGGGCAGTGCTCACACCCATATTTCATAGCCAAGACAGAGTAAGTGCAGTATGGAAAGGCCAGCTTTTGTGTGTCAAAGTTCAGAGGGAGCTCAAGGGTCCCAAGGCAAGGCTCACACAAAAGGGGCAAAACTTAGTGGTCTAAGAGTAGAGTGAGAGTGATCGACATAGTTTTGAAATGATTTAAGCAGGAAAACAGTTTGAAAAGAGACTTGGGGGAGCAACAGTCCAAACACAGCACCCAAAACAGTTTCAATAGGACATTTTTGAAAAGAAAGTAGAGTAACAAGCAACAGTCCAAACACAGCACCCAAAACAGGTTCATACATACCCAAGAAAACATAGGGCCAAGGCAGGTTCAGCAACCACAAACAGGGGTAGTGGGATTTGGGGGACACATAGGTCACATAGGTAAACACATAGTTGCAGGAGCACTTAAGTATAGAATCAGCGATATGCTAAGGGGTTAGGGAACTTTAGAATTAACACAGAATCATGTAACTTAAGGATAGCCAACTACTTTGCACAGAGAGGTTAGTGCCAGAAATCAGAGAAGCATAAGTAAGGAAGAGCCACATTGGGGTATACTAGGAGGGGGATAACATTTCATAAACATGATGAGTCTAAGGGAGGGGACACATTCAGAAGCATGTTGATAAAGTGATGAAGTAAACATATTAGTTACAAGTTGAACAACAAAACCATAAGTGAAAACATACCATAAACAGGATGAACTGAAGCAGTAAAAGAAACATATTGTTTTTGAAACATGAATTGAAATCAGAACATACCAGTAAAGAATATCGTAAACACAAAGTGAGGAGCAAGAGAGTAGAGTAATGAGCCTTGGCTTGCAGCCGGCTGACTTAGAACAATAGCAAGTAACCGGAGAAAAGAGAGCAGAAGAGTGTTTTTTTTGTGAGAGAGAGTTTTTGAACCAATGTGTTCGTGTGTTGTGTTAATGAAAAGCAGGGTACTTATAGTTTGAAAACAGGTAGAAACTAAGGCAAGAATCAAAGTTCAGCAATAATTATGGAACTAGGTATCAATTAGTATCAAATCAGTATAGGTACTTCCTTTAATTAAGGAGTTTAAAATTCAAACGGTAACAAGCAGTGATAAAATAAGGAATGAAATCATGTAATACTGCTCATGACACATAAGGAAATAAGCATATTACAAAGCATGTAATAGAGGCTAGGTTCAACAGATTCTAATTAAGGAAAATGTCTAAGAATCAATTTGACAACATAATCAACCACAAAATAAGCCAACAAAATATTTAGAGGTTGAAATCAGTAGGGAACAGGGTATACCAATCACAGGGAATTAGGGATTCCCTTAGAAGGTAACAATGACCAAAGAAAAGTATCACAACTAAATGAAGCAAACATAACACATACAAGAATAGGGTAAAGAATAACATAAACCTAGGATTCAAAGTAAGAGATGGTACTGATGAGAGGAAATAACCACAAATTTTCTGGGAGTAAACACATAATAGGCAGGAATAGTCGAAGTCAAAAAACCTGACAAGCAAACATAAGGTAAAAGTCATAGAATCACAGAATGTTCATGAGAAACATACAGATTAGTTGAACATATTTATCACAAACAAACTCAGAAACCTAGGATTAGAACTAGGAAATTTAGGGTTTTCAACATAATGAATCAGAAAAAGGAAAAACTTAAATAAACCGTGTAAACATAGTAAAAATCATAGAATAATGCTGAAAATCAGAGGAAAAGTCATTTTGAAAAGAGGTTAAGAAACCCTAGTTTGAAGATGGAAAGGCGCTTTTGAAAAACCGGAGAGATTCTTGAGAAAAAGGCAAAAATAACTCAAAATACACTCAGATCTATGGCAGATCTGAAGAGTCAAGAGATGAGTTAGGGTTTCAGAGAGAGATACCCCAGAGATGGAGAGATTCCGGCTTAGAGGCCATGGATCTAATCGGAAAATAGAAAAATCTTACTCAGACGGGCCAAGGGTGGCCCGAGAACGGTGAGCACAGACCCTAGATGTGAGTCAAACGGCCATTGGTCCTTTGAGAGCCTTAGGGTAGCAATAATCCGGCATGGGGGAGAGCCATGGAGGCTAGGGGTGGTGGTGGAACCACCATTGATATCGGTGAGCCAACGACCGGCGAGTAGAAGCTTAGGTTTTAGCAGAGAGAGCTTGAAAGAATAAGAGATGTAACTGCGGAGAGAATGAGAGGGAAATGAGGGTTTGGGGGGGGGGGTAGTCTATTTGGTTAATTAAGGTAAGGAAGGATCTGGTCCGTTGATCAAAATTGATCAACAGTCCAGATTAAACAGGGATTGGGTCGGGTAGGATAGTCGATTGGGCCTTAGGGGTATTGGGCTGATTTAATCAGGTTTGGGTCTGGTTTAATTTAGCCTAGAATTGAAATGAAATTAGGCTATTTGTTAAATACCCAATTCAAATTAATTAAAATAATTTACAAAATAGTTAATAATTATATAAAATAAATTTCATGCACAGAAAATAATTAAACATGATTATTTAATATTTTAAAATACAAATGATTAATTTCTGGTCAAAAAAATAGTATAAAATTATATGCTTGGGCTATAATTGCAAAGTTATTGCAATTGTAGCCAAACGTTACCAATTTGGCTGATTATGAAATAATTTGATTTAAATAGGACCATAAATAATTAATTAAATCAAGAAATGCTTTTGAAATCGCTTGTGGTGCAATTCTGTAATTATCTATTGGAAATAAAATGCTGGGTAAATTAATAAAATATAGGAAAATTATGGAAAAATTCCAATTGCTATTGTTGCATGATTTTGAAGGTATATATGCAATTTAAAAAATATTTTTGGAAAAAATTGGGTATCAACATTAATTTCAATAGAGTAGTGACTATTTTTGCTTAGAATTAAAAATACTGGATAAAAACTAAATATCACATTAAAAAGTGTCTATCCCACGCCATTTCTACAAAATTGGGCTGATTTTTAGCCCAAATTGATCAATGAGTAACTTTGCTAAAATATCTTTATTGTTTGATATGTTATGTATGACCATAACAAAAGACAAAAAGTCTTATTTGATAATTAAATAATTCATAAGAAAATCATACACATTAATTAAATCTTGGGTAAGAGTTGGGCGGATTGGATTATGATCCAAATTTTAGCCCAACTTAATCCAGCCCATCTCAACTCAAGCTACTTTTGGACGGGTGTTGACATTCAATTTTTTCCTATATATTTTTAATATGCAAAATACTTTCAAAATAGCGTATATATACATATATAAGCATGTCCAAGTGTTTTATTATTTTTTCATAATTTTTAAGGTTTTAAATTGATCTATTTCCCTTTTATTTCATCCATAAAATCCCAATAATTATGTCCAAAATTATTATTGGGTAATTCATCTATTGGATTTTCATATTTATGCCAAAATATGGCTAAAATAATTTTTTACAAATTAATTTAGTATTTTTAAAGCTAAATTGCACACAATTGCAATATTAGCCATTTTTAAGGTTTGATTGTGTCTTATATTCATAAAATTGAATAGGTATTTTTAAACTGTTAGTTATGTGTTATAAAGCATTTTAGTATTTTTCAATTTATTCTCAGAAGCCATTTACTATTTTTTATAAATTAAAAGGGAAAAAGTGGCTATTTAAATTTTAGCCTAAATTGGCTTTCAATTTAACTCCATATCAAACCCAATTCCCCAGCCCATTTCTAATTTAACCTGAGCCCTAAACCCTTTAAAACCAACCCGAACCGGATTCCCCACCTACCCTTTTAATCTAGGCCGTTGATCATTCAGATCAACGACCACCATCGCCCCTTACCTTAATTAATCCCAAACGACCCCAAAACCCTACCATTTGTTGCAATCCGCCGCCTTAGAATCCCCTTCCTTCAAACTCTCTCTGCAACACCGCCTAAACCCTAGCCGCTGCCACCCAAATCTACCCTAATTTCCTTCAATCCCCACCTAATCCGTGGACTCCCATGGTGATTGGAGGCGTGTACTCGTCTCCTATGTCTACTGGTTACCTATTTTCGTGGTTCCATGGATAGATCTCGAAGGGATCTGGTCCAATCCCTGCTCAATTTCGATCTCTGGTCTTTTTCCGGCCATCCATGGCCGCTCAAGTCAGATCCTTGATTTTCCGGCTAGATCGGTAACTTTTCAAAGTCTTTGTCACTTTCTCTGGGTTCTTTGAAACCCTAGCTTTAGGAGCTTTTCGATTTTCTTTCAGATCTGTGCACGTTATGAACTTCTTTATGTTTTTTTCGATTTCCTTTCAAAGTGACTCTTCATTTTCAGGGTTTCTTAAAACTCTTCTTAAAGACCTCTTCTTCGATTTTCAGTGTTGTTTTACTATGTTTAAACGATGTGCTTATGTTTTTCTTCTATCTGGTTCATCATGTTGAAACCCTAGGTACTTTTGGGTTTTAACCGAGTTCTGAAGCTGTCTTTTGTTTGTTTGTATGAATGTCTGTTTTGATTGAGTCCTTTGTGTTTGAATCATTTTCTTGCTTGACTTACCTGGTTCTAAGTTCTTACCATTTTTAACTCGACTATGGCATAAACCCTAATTTCTTAAAAGGGTTTTTCTCACTTATTATTATGAGTTCTTTATTTGTTTCTGACATTCTTTACCTGTTAAGACTGATTTCTGCACTTTGGCTCTACGTATGATCCATGACTACTTGACCTTGTTGCCTACTGTTCTTCGAGTAGGTTTCTTTACTACTGAATCCTAACTTACTACCGCTACTGCTGTATGTTTAATTTGCTTCTCTTCGACAATATATTTGACCCTGCATGTCTAGTATGCCTGTCCATCCCTTGCTATTTATATGTTAAAAAGCAGAGTCATGATTCTTTCTTGATTGATCTTGATTTTCTCAATGTTATGACTGATTGCAAAGAGTTCCCTTATAAACCCTAATTTTTACTCGCTTTTGTCTAAATTGATTGATTCCCTTCCTTTCATTACTGTGATATTTTTACCTTGAATCCTTTCCCAAAATTAAGCATATTTTTGTACTTAGACTTAAATATTTACCTTATACTTTTACTACCCCCTTATATGGCAAGAATCAATTTGTCTCAAACTGATTTCTTTCCTTAATTAGCCCTGTTAGTATACGTTTGAGCAGTAATCCCTTGATTAAAGGGAAGTACTTGCGTTAATTGATTCTGATTGTGGTTATTTCCATGTCTGAGTTGAAACTTTACTTGTTACCTTATTCTTCATTCGTTTTCAAAACTATAAATACCCTACCATCTCTTCTTTCAAACACAGACGAACAATTGAGTTCAGAATACACACTTACCCACTCAAAACTCTTTCCTTCTCTATTATTACTTGTGCTACTTCTTTGTCTAGCCGGCTGAAAGCCAAAGCTAGACTGTGGAATCCCGCTTATTGTACCTTTCTGCACTTTGCTTTCTCTACTGGTATGTCCTAGTTAATTTTTTCAAGCCTCAACAACAATATGCTTCTTTAATTGTTTCAGTTTCCCTCATTTTTGTCCACTTCTGCTTGTGGTTCTGCAGTCAAGTTACATTACTAGCATGCTGTAATATCCCCTTTCCCTCTAGATTAATGCACTCCCTTATGTTTGTCACTTACTATGAACTTGTTATCCTAAGTCCCTATTCCCTCAATGTGATTATGCTCTTTCTGACTAGCCTGTGATCATACCAGTATCAGTCATTGCTGTGCATGTCCAACTAGTCCTAAGACCCTTATTGGGGTTATGTGTTCACAGTTAGATGTATGTGTGTCCCAAACCCCTTGACCCCTTTGTATGACTATGATTCTGTGTGTGATCCCATCTTGGGAATTTGAGCTTCATTTACAACTAATTTCAATCACCTCTGTCACTAATTTCTTTCAAAATGGACTATCAGTCCGGCTTTTTTAAAAATAAATCTCTTTCAACATGTGTTCTGCACTTCCACTATATTCTTAGAATCTAGGTTCTGCCCCTCTTGTGTGAGCCTTGCCTTGGGACCCTTGAGCTCCCTCTGAACTTGGACACATAAAAGTTGGCCCTTCCACACTGCACTCATTCTGTTTGGTTATGCAAATCTGGGTATGAGCACTGCCCGGGACTCCTTGAGGTCCTTAGGGAACTCTAACACACCCAGATATGAGAAAGGCTTTAGAATAACGTTGGCATTCTAGTGATTAATTACATAACTCAGAGAGGAAGTCAAAATCAGGCTTCCTTTGGTTGTAATTTCTTATTCTGCACTTCTTTTGTTATTCAATCATTTGGTCTGTAATAATTTGTAAATATTATGGGGTTGGTTAGTGAAAAGGGATGGGGAATATGCATGTTTTAGCTATTAAAATGGTAGAAAGCATGTTACTAGGTTTACATTTCTACTTGCGCAATAGAATCCATGCTTAGGACTCATTTCATGTATTAGAGATCCTGTTCCTTAGGAATTACACTTATCATTTTTCAGCATTTCCATTTCACTATCATACCACTTAGCGATTCCTGCGTTAAATGTATTAATAACCGGTATTTTTGCAATCATGTTCCTACTGTCATGTACACTTAGAGATCCTGTTTAGGCTAAACAACATTAACGAATATATCATCTCTGCATGCCCTAGTAACTGTAATATTTTTGCATATAGAAATCCTATTTAGGATTCTGCATATATACATTATTCTGTACCTCTTTTCATTTAGATACCATGTCTTTAGGATCTCACTTATATTCGCTTAAGCACACTTAGGCTAATTACGAATGCATGAAAAGGAATAAAACAATTTCATTTAGTCATTACAACTAATTGGCCATAATTTCTATGTGCTGAACACCTAGAACAGCATGTTTAGGTAATAACAATAGTCTCCAACTGTCAGTAATCCTGAATAACCACTGAATCCTGTTCACGCCTAGGCAAGCCTTAGGTAATTACTTAAATAAAACTGGAACTGCCTCTGTTTAATTATCAACTGCTACAACCAGCACACAGGCCTGATTCAGACTTCTTTTCTGAGTTATATAATGAATCTGGTTCTGACTCAAACACCCTGCTTTAGGATTTAAAATTCAGACCTTAACTGTGTTTAAGTCATGCTGCTTATATGCATTATTTGCGGAGGTATATATGAGCCTTTTAATTGTTTATATGTTTCACCTCTAAATGCAGTTCTACTTGTTTTGTATGTCGCCTTAGCATTTTACCTTTAAATCTAAGTCAGCTTAGAACCTCCTTCTTATAGGTATAGTAGTCCTAAATTCCTCCGGGACTGATAGGAATGGGACGGGTAACAGAATGACCGGTGCGCTAATACCACGTGTAGCCCCTCTTTTGAGGAGTGATTACTGGGTATTGCATTGATGTGATCCATATTACAAACAAACTTAGGACCCCTTTTTCATTCACAAGCATGCTTAGATTATAATTCTTTTTAAAACCTTGCTTTTATTGTTTTTCAAACACTTGTGTATTTACCCTATTATTTGAGCCTTATTTGTTTACTTGCTAATTGCACAAATTCACAAAAAGAAAAATTATCTGGCCGGGAACCACACTAGTGGATCCTGAGGGGTGCCCAACACCTTCCCCTTGGGATAATTTCAAGCCCTTACCCTATCTCTGGTTATCAAATGTAGTTGTAGTTGAACCCTATAGGTTCCCTAACGCACCTTAAAAATCGTTAGGTGGCGACTCTTCAAAATACCCAATTTCCAAAAAGGATATGAGTCTTTACACCCCATGAATGTCGAAACCCGTACTCCTCCCCGATGGAAGGGGAAGAGAAAAAAAAGGGGGGTGCGACAACGGGTTAATTGACCCGCCCATTTATTGACTTAGCCCATTTTGACCCGTCCAAAATCAACCCAACCGCCCATTTGACACCTCTACTTCTTGTTTTGATGCCATGGTTCTCTAAAAGTCAAACCGCAAAAGCAACTGTTGTTGAATTCTGTCTTTTTATCTTACACAATTGTGGACCCATATCTTACACATTTGGATCCACAAAATTGTGAGACAAAAAAGAGACATTACACAACTATTGTCAGTTGTATGAGGCACAAAATAAAATTTTCCGTATATAAGTGAACTGTTATTTTTTTGTTTCTGGTACTAATAGTAGTATAATTAAGTTTGAGAAAGAAATAAGAATTCATATAGTCTATTCTAACTTGTTTAGGACTGAGACATACTTATTATTGTTATAGTAATAGTACTTCTCATACGATATTTTATATTGTAAGTAGAGCAGCATGCAATATGCGATGATACTTTAGCCAACTTATACGCACTTTGACTAATCTATTGAATTGTACCTGTTAATTAAAGTTGAAGTGGACGAGCAGTGGAGTCAGTTGTAATAGGAATTCAAAGTTGGGAGTATTTCCTTAAATTCCGTGCCGAGTCAAACTTCTTCATCTAAATTAAAATGGAGGGAATATCTCATTCCCTCTGAGGGTATATGTATTTCAATATTTTCTTAGGATGTTTCATTCACAATAATATATCATAACCAGATAAGCCGAGGGCCGGGCCGGGTAGGGAAAAGTTGAAACCGTCCGGGTTTCGAACCGGGCCGGTTACAGGTTAGGGGTTACCGGACTTAACGGGTTCGGGTCCATCCGGGTAAAAAATAAACCGTAAGGGTTACGGGTCCAAGGTGCCGGGCCAGGCCGGGCCAGGTTAGTGTAATTTTTTTTTGTATTTTGTATAACTACTGTAAGTTATATTAATATAAAGTAAAAATATAAAGAATACAATGAAGATGGGAATAAATTTGCACTTATAAATTGCAAGTGTTTTTTTATTTCAAACTTACAAATTGAAGTTTGCATTTAACAACAAGTAAATTAATCGAAAAAAGAGTAAAACTAAATTTTCATGCATAATAATACTTCAAATTAATCTAACAAACTAAAACATTAAGCATAAATACGTCCAATAATTTTAAAATAACACAAATTGTCTCAAATCAACTTAAATATAAATTTCTGGAGGACGCTCAAGACAACTCTTCATATGCCTCCTTAAACAGCCTGTGCCCACCCACTTTAGACGAAGATTTAAGACTCGACCACAGTTCTTGCACTTTACTTTGTGAACTTCTTCATTTTCTTCTACCACCTCAAAGTGTTCCCAAACATATGAGCGCACTCTAGAAGTACGGGGCATGATTTAACTTGAATTGAGAATTTGAGTTTGAGAAATGAGAGATGAGTGAAGAAATGAAGAAGAGGGGGGGGGGGGGGTAGGGGGGTGTATTTATGGTTTTTCAAAGGGCTAAATTAGTAATTACAAAAAGTGTTAAATTTAAAAAAAATGGCCCCAAAAAGGGCTATTTTTGCAAAGCAGCCGTTGGGCAACGGCCCCTTGGCCCAGCTGACCGTTGCCAACGTTAACAATCATTTAAAAAAAAAAGTTGAAACAACTAGCCGTTAACCGGTCTGGGCCGGTCCGGGCCGGGCCGGTTAACCGGTTGAACAGTGAATCTCGTTGATCGGGTTTGACCGGACCGGTTAACTGGTTGAACGAAGGTGAACGGACCAACCCCCCTTACCCCATTAACCCAGCCCACCCGGCCCCCTTTGTACCGGTCCGGGCCGGTTTTGGTTTCAACCGGTCTGGGCCGGTCCGAAAACGGGTTGACCCGGCCCGTTAGACACCCTTAGCCGAGCTGAACCATCCTTGAAAACCAAAAAGAAAAAGAGGAAATGTAAAGCGCGTATACTAACTTTTATGTGGCTTTTAAATTGTAGCAATTAAAGACAGGGTCAAGCAACTTGCTAGGCCAGCAGAGAATTAGATGGATGAACCTAAACACACTGTGATTTTGAGTATTTTCTAAGGGTGTCTATGGGTGGGCCGGGTAGGCAAATTTTGGAACCGGACGGGTTGGGAACCGGGCCGGTTACGGGTTAGGGCTTACCGGTTTTAACGGGTTCAGGTTCATCCGGGTAAAAAATAAACCGTACAGGTTACGGGTACAAGGGCCGGGCCGGGTTAGTGTAATTTTTAATTTTTGTTTTGTATTTTATATAACTATTGTAAGTTATATTAATATAAAGTAAAAATATAAAGAATACAATGAAGATGGGAAAAAATTGCACTTATAAATTGCAAGTGCTACATTTATTTCAAAATTCAAACTTACAAATTGAAAGGTTTACATTTAACAACAAGTGAATTAACGAAAAAAGAGTAAATTTAAAGGTTTTGCATTGCCTTAGTAAGTTCTTCATAATCAATATGAACTGAGTGGCCTTCTTCTGGAGTGTTAAATTCAGATGGGTTACCATGTGTTAATATATCTCCAAGTTCCTCGTCTTCTGGGTTATCAACATCTTCACGTCCTTGATTTCTTCGTTCCGATCTAATCCGATCTCTGAAACATACTAAAACTTCCAAAGCATTGCTTCCTAATGAGTGACGGGTGTCTCCAAGTTGTTGTTTTGCTTGGCTAAATGCACTCTCTGATGCAACAGTTGAAATTGGCACATTCAGCACGTCCGGAGCCATAGCGGAAAGAACAGGAAATTGCTTTCCATTCTCATGCCACCATCCCAACGATGAAATTCCTTTGTGCGAGGCTCTTTTTGCTTCTGCAAGTAGAATTGAAGTTAATCAATGTTCCTGCTACTGGTTTGAGTGTTAGAAAATGTAGAAAAAATATTAAAACTATCAAGGCCTTATCATCATCCACAGTAGTAGAAGTAGTACAATGCATAGTGAGATTAACATTGCCTACATTAAGAGCATCATCATCAATTATATTGCATAATAATTATATAATTATTGTAAAGAATCATTTAACTTGTTCATACAAACATATATATCTGGGGTTTCAGTTGGTCCAATCTCCATATAAAGAGTTGGAGGGAGTGCCCGAATTCGGCAATAAATTGAACACTTGATGATTTCGCAACTCCAATATTACCACGAAGAAACGTCAATTGTTCAAACTTCAAACTTTAAATATTAAATAATACGATAAATGAAATTCCAAAAAAATGAGAGCCAAATACTTAATTGCACTTTAGGTGAAGAATGAGAGAATGATAATTGAGAATATGAGTTTGAGAAATGAGAGATGAGTGAGGAAATGAAAAAGAGGGGGGTGTATTTATAGTTTTTCAAAGGGTTAATTAGGCAATTACAAAAAGTTTTTATTTTTTTTTAAAAAAAAGCCCAAAAATGGGCTATTTGTGCAAATCTGCCGTTGGGCAACGGCTCCAAGGCCAGAAGACCGTTGCCAACGGTCAGAAAAAGGCCCCACTATAAAAATAAAACAAATTAAGTAGCCATTATACCGGTTTGGGCCGGTCCGGGCCGGGCCGGTTTACCGGTTCTACAGTAAAAATCGTTGACCGGGTTTGATCGGGCCTGTTAACCGGTAGCCCCAACGTAAACGGACCAACCGTCCTTACCCCATTAACCCAGCCCCACCCGGCCCCCTTGTACCGGTCCGGACCGGTTCCGGTTTTAACCGATCTGGACCGGTCCGGTTACGGTTAAACCCGGCCCGTTAGACACCCTTAGTATTTTCCAATTTCCCTTTCTTCTAGTGGCCCCTTTTCCCCTTCCCTTGGTTCCGATACCACTGAAATGTTCAGCTTTTTACCTTGCTGGGCTATACCCACTTTTGCCTTTGTGCCTATTAATGGCATTCACTGTTTGTAAGTCTCCTTTTCTGAATTAGATCATAAGTTTAAATTCTGTGTACTGATCAAAAGTTTCTGAATTAGGTAATTGTCGGTATTAATAATCAGACAAATATGATAATTAACCTGCTATTATATGTTAAAATTTATTAATATTATAAAAAAAATTTATATCATCAGTGTATATAATTTAAAATCTTCTAGAATTCCTCCGTCCTAATTTTTCTCTTTGCCATCCCATCTTTGCAGACTGACAATTGAAGATAACTAGATCCCGTTTGGATTAACTGATTGTAAATATTTGATAAGTTTGAAGTGATGAAAAATATTTTTAAGTGCTGAATAGATAAGCCAAAAGATGCTTATAAGCCCGTTTAACCAGCTTATAAGCTTAGCCAAACATCCTCCGGGCAGTTCGCACATTGTAATATTAAGGTGAATTTCTTCAAGTTTTGATGCAATTCCTTTGAAGCAAAACATTACTATTCCCTATTCGTTTTACGACTTAAATTAAAAGCTAGGTGTCCAGCTCGTTATATAAAGGCCTTTGAATTTTGGGGTTTCCATATGTCCCCCACCCCCCACAAACCGCCTATCCACGTCCACCTTCTTTCCTCTATTATTACTTCTTGAATGTCAAGTAGCTTTTTCTGCATTGGTAGGGTATATAAGCTTTTCCCTTGCTGACAAAATGTGCTGTTCAAACTCAATAAGGTTGTGTGACTTGTGACCTGTTTTTATTTTCTCTCTTCATTTTGGACAAGACTATACTATGAATAAATAATGAATCTCACATGCATGTGAGGGTGGCAACTGGCAAACCACTCACTATTTTTTCATTTAATGCTCCCCTATTTATAGTTACCCCTTTATTAAATGGAAATATAAGTACCTTGTTTGAGCAATCATATGTACATTAATTTACCTAAAATCATTCGTGTGTTTTAAGACCATTGTCATCAACGAAATTAAGGTGTTTGTTCAATCAGCCGATGGCGTGCCAATTCTTCCATGCATTTTGATATTATTTTGAGAACTTTTGTAACCCTCTTATTGTTATAGTGGAGTTTTTGAATCTTTGTGATCCCGTGGTTTTTACCTTCCATTTAAAAGGTTTTCCACGTTAAAATTTGGTGTTCTTTATATTCTTTATATATTTTCGGGCTTGCCTCTTCCTCGACATAACAATGTTATGATCGGATAGAGACTGTCTTTCTGAAAGATGTAGTTGAAACGAGACTAGTGTAACAAACTTAGGAAACTAGCTAGGTTTATTGAAGCCTTTGCCTTATTAACGAGCTTACAATGACAAGCCACAAACGTTGTACTTTGTTGAAATCCAAAGATTCTCAGCTAACTACTAAAACCAAATACCTATTTGTGTCATATGTTTTCAAGAATCACGACAACCCCCTTCGTCTAGCTTTCACCTGTCTCCCCACCATTCTATCGATCAGATGCAACTCTTACGTTATCAGTTCATAAAAATTACTACCTCATTTCCAATTTACGTAATCCTATTTGATTTGGCACAACGTTTAAGAAAGAAATAAAGACTTTTACAACTTGTGGTCCTAAAGAAATCTTAACATTTGTGTGGCTTTAATTTTTTTGAATCTTGTTATGTTAAACATGTCAGAATGTTTGCGTGGCTATAAAAATTTCTCATTGATGGTAGAATTAAAAATTTAAGTTAAATTGTTTTCAAATTTTGAAAAAGGTTATATTTTTTTTTGGAACGTACCAATGGATGAAGTAGTATTTGTTGACACATAGATAAACATGTAAAATTTACTAAATTACAACAAAATATTAAGCATTACTCATTTATTTTAAAAATACAATGTTAAAATTTTTAAATAACGAATCCATCAAATTTAAAGTTTGGATTCGGCGTACTCTCAGCCACACCCTCTTTCGGGTGAGGTGGGGTTGTGTGTGGATAATTCAAGAAAGGAAGACCCACAGTCTTGAGAATAAGTCAAAACAAGAGAAGAGGTGCAACAGTCCTTGTTTCTGTGAGGGTGGTGCAGTGTATGAGATCTATCCATCTTTATTGGATCGTTTTGCATTACTTTTATATGAAGCCGCTTCTATCCCAACCAATGAGATGGTGTTGCTTTGTCCCTTTCCTCCGACAATATGTCCCATGTGAACATATCAATGCAATCAACCACCAATATTTACCTACATATGCATTCAGTATTCAACTCATTCAAATTCGCATTGCATAACATTTACTAAAGGGAAGAGCGTATTAGAAATTTCTCCATTCTTAGAATCTCAAAACCTCTAGTCAAAGGTGAAGAAATCGCAAATAGCCAGCTAGATTCAATGTTTACTTCTTTTCGATATATTATACACTATTATAAAATTACACTGTATGCTATTTTTAGTTTAAACGGTTGAATATACGACTATTTAGGTTAATTCTTCTATTATTTTTTTTCCTGCCTTTCTGTTGGGCATGCTGAATCAATCCATAGTGAGATTCAAGAGGGGCTTCCTGGTGGACTTGGTTGCTGATTCAAACGAAAGCCCAACATTGACGAAGCTAGGCTGGTCCGTTGCCGTAACTCATTGTTAGACCTGCAATTCCGAAAGGAATCTTTACACGAATAGCCAGCTGTATTCAATGTTTACTTTTTCTACCTGTGTATATAGATTATACGCTGATTATACACGGTTATACGTATAATATACATGATTTGGAGTTAAGGTTACTCTTTAAATGCCAAAAGATTAATATTATATATATATATATATATATATATATATATATATGAGTAACAATTAAATTTGATTTGTGGTTTTAAAGATACGTGATTAGATTCAATACCAATTAATAATCAAGAAATATGAAGTAGAAATGAAAGAAATAAGTGAATCAAACCAATATAACTCAGCAGCAGTGACCTCGAGCTTAGTGACCTCGAGGTGGGTTTAGAATAGTAAGAATAATTAAGCAAGAAAAGTATAGCAGAGCTAGAGGACAATTCTGATGAACAGTAGGCAAAAAGTAGAAAGTATATTCTTTTCTCAATGATCAGATGATGTTACAAATGATTGGGGTCCCCTTTATATAATAAGGGAACCCTAAATAAGGGATATTTCTATTTACAGTAAGGAATATTCTTGGTACAACTGTCTAACCGCCTAGTACGGAACTATACGATCCTACTCCGGGATTTGCGCCATGATTTTGGGGACGTGGCAGGAATCTAGCTCATTCTGTTGTAAATCCATAACGGTACTATTTCGGGTCGAGCATACTCAGCCTTGGAACTCTTCGTACCCCTATCTCTCGAGCATTGCGTTCTGTCTTCGAACTCGAATCTGGTCTATCGGGCTCGAACTCGACCTCGCCCGGACTTGGACCTAGGATGGACCCTCGAGCCTATAAATCGGAGGCATATGATTTTGACCGTATACAGATAGTTCCCGCGTTTCTTAGAGTAAGATGATAAGAAATGATTTGATCCTCGTTTTCCCGGAGTCTTCGGCGATGACGTCATTTCCGTGACTGTCACACCTCCTTTTTTTACACCTCATTAACCCTCTTATAAATAAATATTTTTGAAGCTCAAAGGGTTTTCAAAATTGAAAGTGACAAAAAGATAGCATTTCGAAGGATTTCGGAGTCGCCACCTAGCATTTGTTTCAGTGTGCCAGGTCACCATTTCTAAAAAAAATAACAATTTCCCTTCAAAACACATTTGACTCTTAAACTAGTTTGCGCCAGAGATTCAGGGTAAGGGGGTTCATTTGACTCGGGGAGAAGGTGTTAGGCATTCCCCTAGTCCCGTAACTAGTACGGTTGCGTACATGATCAAGTTGGCTTTTAAAATATTCAAATTGAGGTACAAACAAACATAGAAAAGAAAAACACACAAGAGGCTCGAGGTCGTCCCCACCTAATAAAAGAAAAAAATGAAAGGGAAAATTCTAAATCATACTCAAATTCTCTTGACTTTTTATTTTTTTGTATTCGGCCGAGCTCAATTCCAAAGGCATGTAAACAATTTAATCACTAATGAGCTCGGCCTTTTCCCCGACCCCCACGACCCAATATAATTCAAACAAGTATCGATCAACCAAAGGAAATAAGCATCCCGAACACATAAACTAGAGTAAGAATACAAATAGCAGTTGAAAGAAACACATGGTGGATCCAAAATGATAAGAGCCTTTTAGATTCCCATTAAACCCATCCCTGTATCTTGTCTCTCGACTTTTAAAGAATCGAATAACACTAACGCTGACTTTAGTCCCTCAAAATTAACATACCAGCAGACACACCAATATGAACTGAAAATTTTCGAACCTACACTTCATGTCTGAGCACATTCACATAGCATTCACCACACTCCAGCATGTTAAACATATTGAAGTAACATCATGGATATTTGGACAAAAGCAATCTGGATTTTAAGTGAAAGTACATCAACTGAGGCGCAACCAGAAACATGCAAAACTCACAAGAACCACACTTAAAAGGTGACCTGCCAACTTCATATGATCGATTTAGTCTTCTAGCTCAAGCGAGAGTCGATTCAAGCTTAACAATTTAGTAAAATAGAACCAAACAAGCATTCATTTTAGATGCAGAAGCATAAACAATATAAACACATTAGCCGCTGGAAACAAAGTTAGCTCAAATACGATTACAAACCGACAGTTGTGTGTAACCAACCAATCATCAAGCCAGCGGAGGAATTTAGCCATGTGCCGAGTTGTCAACTAGTCATTTTATCACCTAATACACTGGAACTTCTGATCTTCTAAGATGTTATCCATTTAAACCTTTCTGGCTATGTTAATTCCAGTTTCAATCATGGTAAAGGATGGAGTAAGACATAGAGATAGTATCACCACAACATGGACACTAACTTAACATTCCAGAGACATCGAGTTTAAAACAACGTCGTTAATCAACCATTCATGTGGCCAACAGAAGAAGGAAATAAATAAAAACAGCAGCCCTTAGCTCAAACATAGCTACATGCAATTTCACTCAGATCAACCTGTCAAACGAGATGGAACATGCTTCTATAGGAAAGCAAACATGCTATAATACCATCTTAGACCAGATTTCTTACATAAATGCGAAACTAAGCAAGGGAATACTACTTCATCCAGTCACAACTTATAAGGTTCATCTCGCACTAATACTCGGTCCTTATCAAATGAATTGATCAAAGTCGATTTTAACAACGACACGATAGATTCAGAATTTTAGCACACTTTAAGCACAAAGATGATAACAGAACATCCCATTACAATTCAAAAGGAACAAAGTTTATTCAACGTTCTGCTAGCCAAACCCGAAATCCAAATCCATATTAGTCGATTACCCCCAGGGCTCTTATCAAATTGAGATCACACCAAAAAACAAAACTAATGGAGGAGGAAATGAACCTGAAATTGGAACTTCATGATTAATAACACTTCAACAGCTACAATGATTCACAAAGAATGAGCTCGAATGAGGGATTACAACAGGGACAACGAACCACTGAACTCGACCTCAATGAACCTCAGAAACTCGAATCGACACCTCGACTCAACTAAGATCCATCGTTGAACACCATAATTAAAGAAGAAACTAATACTACTGTATCTTATTTTTTTGTATTTTTCGGACTTGAGACAGAATGAAATCAAAGAAAACCCTCTTTTTTTATGAATGGACTGAAACATGAAAACCAGAAGAAGAAAAATAAAAAACCAAGCCCTAATTTCTTCTCCTATTTTCCGAAATTTTCTGTCCAGACCTCTATCTCCTCTGATTTCTCTTTTTTATAGTTCGAAATCGAACAAATGGAGGGTCTAGATTGACGTTGATTCAATCTACGGCCTCCATTCATTCGATTTGAGCTTGGAGAGCAAGAAAACGCAACAATAATGATGAGATTTTGTACGGAGTGTGTGACGTGGAAGAAGGAGAGACGAGAAGGGGGGGACCATGAGTTAACTCGCCGGAATCAGTGAGTTTTCTGGCGAGTTTTTGGCGGGGTGCGGTGATAGAGAGTGTGGGAGGGGTGGGCGCCATTTTTGGGTTGGGGTCTTTAGGTTTAGGGTTAGAGAAATATTTAGGTTTTATATGTGTGTGGGGGTGAATAGGGGTCGTTGGATTAGATGGAATGAATGGCTAGGATTTAAAAACGGGATGGGGCGGGTCAGAAGGGTTATGGGCTGGTTGGGTAAGGGGTGGGCTGATGGAGATTGGGCTCAACTAAAAGGGGGAGGGAGTATCCGAATTGGACCTCAATTTGGGCTAAGAAAAAGCTAAAAATTTAATTTACTTCTCAAGTAATATAAAATACCTATATATAAAAATATAAAATAACTCCTAATTGATTTTAATAAACTATTATATTAAAATAAAACTAAAAATCAAAGTTGAAACTATTTTTTGTATTTTTTTAAATATTATATTAAAAATAAAAATAAGTTAAAAGTAATACATCTTTCTAAAAATACCTAATACCTGAATTAAATAGAAAAGACGAAATTATTTTTGTATTTTTTCAATTTTTGTGCTTTAAAAGTAGAATTAAAATTATAATAAAGTAAAATCATATAGAAATAAGCTCAAATAATATTCTAAAATTACTTGGACTATTAAGGGTAATTCTAATGCGCGAGTCAAAAATTACATGTCTACAGCTGCCCCTCTTTGACGGGAAGCACGAAGTGTTTCCAGAGAAAGAACAACAAGATATGTTTTTGACCCCACCCTTATTTAGAGAGACAAAAACTAAAAGAAAAGAGAATGTGACCAAGCCCTGGTATCTGAGCTGCCTACATATCCTTGGCTATAAAGGAATCAGGCCACGTGTAGTTCATGGGTGAGAAGAGCGATGGAGTATACCGAGGTGGAGAGTCGACTGAAGTGCCGTCGAGGTTCCGGTCTGCGGTTCCTGCCATACATCAAAAATAAAAAAAAATTACAACAAAAAATAAAAGAAAAATACAAGATCCTATCTACTTCTGGTCTTGAATCTTCTTGGAATTTCTACTCGATCTTTTAACATGAAACTGAAGAATGGACCCTGTTCTTCAGGCAGGCTCCTGATGCTTCTCTGACTTAAACTTGGAAATTAAAGTTGACCCTGTTCTTCAGGCGGGCTCCTGATGCCTCTTGAATTTGCGAATTGAAAGTAACTCTGAAATGAACTCCCTTGTTCTCCAGGTGGGCGCCTGCCATTAAAACTTGAAATGGATTCCCTCGTTCTCCAGGTGGGCGCCTGCTGCTGACTTGAAACTTGAAATGACTTTGGAAAGAATTCCCTCGTTCTCCAGGTGGGCGCCTGCGACTAACTTGAAACTTGAAATAGATTCCCTCGTTCTCCAGGTGGGCGCCTGCTGCCGACTTAAAACTTGAAATGAATTCCCTCGTTCTCCAGGTGGGCACCTGCTGCTGACTTGAAAATCACAATAATTCTGAAAAGAATTCCCTCGTTCTCCAGGTGGGCGCCTGCTGCTGACTTGAAACTTGAAATGAATCTCTGAAATGAATTCCCTTGTTCTTCAGGTCGACGCCTGCAATTGCAACAAAACAGACAAAACATGGAAAATCTCCTGCCCCAGTTTGTACCAGGAACATTCGTGAGTGTTAGTTAAATCCCATTTTCCAGGAGGGTCCCAAAAACTTAAATCAAATCCCATTATCCAGGAGGATCCTGAAACTTAAATCTAAATCCCATTATCCAGGAGGGTCCTGAGAATTCAAAAACTGATCCCATTATCCAAGAGGGTCCTGAAACATAAAACTAAATCCTTGAAAATTTGAAATTAAATCCCATTATCCAGAGAACTTGAAAATTAATCTCATTATCCAGGATGGTCCTGAAAGCATAAAAACCTAAATTCCATTATCCAGGAGGGTCCTGAAAAGCCGAGAATGAACTTACCTGAGCCATGCTCTCTTCTTGGAGGATCCTGAACGGAATTTCTTGCCCCTGAACCATGCTTTCTTCATGGGAAGGTCCCTGCAGATTGAACAAATTTTCTTGCCCCTGTTTCAGACAAACAAAATCTTGTTAGTTTGTAAATGTGGTGGTTAGTTTGTGGCATCACTGCTGAGCGTCTGCTTCTGCCATTGCCATGCTTCATTCTGATTAGCTGCTTCGGGCCAGCAAGGAATTGTTTGACCTTTTGATCGAAACTAGACCACCAAATCTCTGAATGACCTGAATCTATTACACTCACTTGTTGCATTGTGTTTCATTCTGAAAGTTGCTGAATCTTTGTATTTTCTCAAAATTCAAGAATCACCTTACCGCCTGAACTTCAATTATCACCATACTGCTCATTCTAAATCATGTCACTTGTGATGGGCTTGGCCGAACTCCGCTTTGTGCAATGTAAAAGCTGGTAGTAGGCTTTGGAATCCTTTCTTGCTTGTTCAACAAGGCTAAATCGAAAGAGACTCATAAAGACAGACTCAAAGAGCACGGTGAAGTGATTTTTGGCAAAAGGAATAAAGGAAAATTTTGAACAAAGATGACTATGTGAGGGAGAATGGGAAAAAGAAGACTTATCTGAGTGAAACAGTTGGATCCAATGATCATGACACGCATCTCGGATTGATCAGCCTAATCTGTTCAACCAATCATATTTTCAGTTCATGCCATGTCTTCATACTTCAAAACAGGGCTTTCAATGATCCAATTTCTCTGTAAAGTCACGAGCCTCATTCGACTTGTAGTGCCCCGAAGGGTTTTCACCAACAAGCCTCTCTCATTTGTTCATCTCTCAGCTCACCATCGCCTTACAGTGCCCGTGAGGGTTTTCACCAGTAAGACTCTCTCATTTTAAATTTTCTCTCAGCTCACCATCGCCTTATGGTGCCCGTGAAGGTTTTCACCAATAAGACTCTCTCATTTTATTCATTTTTTCTTTGTGCCCATGAACAGAGTGTTACCCATGATGTAAATCATACCTCTATCTTGCTTGACTTGGCATCCTCAAAGATTGATCGGAAGGTCTTTCTTTGGACCGTAATGTAGGCTTTTGGACAAGGCTAGAAAGAAAGGGTGGCATGAAGGCTCAAAATAATTTAAGATGAAAAGGGGTTCAAAAATACAACTTTTGGAATCAGATCTTTCGCAAAACCAAAACTTCCTGGGGAATTTTGGATTTTTATTTTGAGGGGACCGAACCGTTAGACTGCCTACGTATCCTTAAAAGGAATCAGGTCAAACGTAGTTCAAACAAAAGTTATTTGTTTTTGTTGCTTTTATTTCTTCCTTTTTCATTTTTTTTCTTCCTCTTTTTTTTTCTTTCTTCTTTTTTCTTTCTCTTTTCCTTTTTTTTCTTTTTTCTCTTTTTTTTCTTTTCTTTCTTCTTTTTTCTTTCTTTTTTTTTCTTCTTTTCTTTTCTTTTCTTCTTCTTTTTCTTCTTTTTTCTTCTTTTTGTTTTCCAATTCTACTCCTGATTCTAAAAGAGGGGTATGAAAGAAAATAAATAAGGCTCAAAAGGGATAACAAAGGATAAAAGTATTTGGGTAGCAGAAGAAAATGCCTTCGTCATTCCAACTTTGAACATGCCGAGTACAAAATGCAATTGAAGGTAAGCAAAGAAATCATACATAGTACATTTTAACTGCATCAGAATTGATAGCCATATCTACACATTTGTCTTCTACGTCTGTTAAATACAAAGCACCCTTGGGCAACACTCTTGTCACCATGAACGGCCCCTGCCAGTTTGAGGCGAACTTGCCTTTAGCTTTAGCCTGATGGGGAAGGATGCGTTTCAATACCAGCTGGCCCACTTCGAATTTCCGAGGACGCACCTTCATGTTGTATGCTCTTGCCATTCTCTTCTAATACAATTGACCATGACATATTGCAGCCAATCTTTTCTCATCAATTAAACTCAACTGCTCTAACCGGGTTTTGACCCACTCATCATCATCGATTTCAGCTTCTGCAATGATCCGAAGGGATGGAATCTCATCTTCTGCAGGTATAACTACCTCAGTTCCATATACCAGCAAATAAGGAGTTGCACCTACTGAAGTGCGAACAGTAGTGCGATAACCCAGTAAGGCAAAAGGCAACTTTTCATGCCATTGCCTAGGACCTTGCACCATCTTACGAAGTATCTTCTTTATGTTCTTGTTAGCAGCCTCAACAACTCCATTCGCCTTGGGACGATACGGAGTGGAGTTTCGATGCATAATCTTGAACTGTTGGCATACCTCTTTCATCAAATGACTGTTGAGGCTGGCAGCATTGTCTGTGATGATCACCTTGGGAATTCTAATTTGACAAATGATATTTGAATGAACAAAATCCACCACGGCCTTCTTGGTCACGGACTTGAAAGTTATAGCTTTGACCCACTTGGTAAAGTAATCAATGGCCACTAGAATAAACCTATGCCCGTTTGATGCTGCCGGCTCAATTGGTCCAATGACGTCCATGCCCTAAGCAACAAATGGCCAAGGTGCAGACACTGTATGCAACTCAGATGGCAGGGAATGAATCAAATCACCGTGCACCTGGCATTGATGACATTTGCGAACAAAGCTGATGCAATCTCATTCCATGGTGAGCCAATAATAACCTGCTCGAAGTATCTTCTTTGCCAAGACATACCCATTCATGTGCGGCCCGCAAACTCCAGAATGCACTTCGGCCATGATAGTTGAAGCTTCTTTAGCATCTATGCACCTCAGCAGTCCTAAATTTGGAGTCCTCTTGTACAAGATTCCCCCACTTAAGAAAAATCTGCTAGCCAGACGTCGAATGGTTCTCTTTTGATCACCTGTGGCATGTACTGTAATACCCCCGACTTGATGTATTCCTTGATATCATGGAACCAAGGTTCACCATCGATTTCCTCTTCAACCACATTACAATAAGCATGCTAATCATGAACTTGGATATGCACGAGGTCGACATAAGTCTTGTCCGGATGGTGTAACATCGATGCCAGAGTAGCCAAGGCGTCAGCAATCTCATTATGAACCCTGGGAATATGCCTGAAGTCTACTGACCTGAATCGTTGACAAAGATCATGCGGACACTGTCGGTACGATATGAGCTTCAAGTCCCGGGTTTCCCACTCTCCTTGAATCTGGTGAACCAACAAATCTGAATCTCCCAGAACCAGTATTTCCTGGATTCCCATGTCTACAGCTAACCTCAACCCAGAATGCATGCTTCGTACTCCGCCATGTTGTTGGTGCAATAAAATCGAAGCTGGGCTGTTACAGGGTAGTGTTGCCCTGTTTCAGAAATGAGTACAGCCCCTATTCGACACCTTTCATGTTAGCAGCTCCATCAAAGAAGAGTTTCCAACCTGGCTTTTCATCGTGGTCCACCTCGTCAACATACATCACTTCTTCATCAGGAAAATAAGTCTTCAGTGGCTCGTATTCTTCATCCACCGGATTCTCAGCCAAGTGGTCGGCCAAGGCTTGGGCTTTCATCGCGGTCCTGGTCACATAGATAATATCGAACTCTGTGAGTAAAATTTGCCACTTTGCAAGTCTTCCTGTGGGTATAGGCTTCTGAAAGATGTACTTTAGAGGATCCATGTGAGAAATGAAGTAAGTAGTGTAGGACGAGAGATAATGCTTCAACTTTTGTGCCACCCAAGTCAGGGCGCAACATGTCCTCTCGAGAAGAGTGTACTTAACCTCCTAGGAAGTGAACTTCTTACTGAGATAATAGATTGCTTGCTCCTTCTTTCTCGTGATGTCGTGTTGACCCAATACACAGCCAAACGAATTATCCAAGACTGTCAAATAGAGAATTAAAGGTCTCCCAGGCTCTGGTGGGACCAGCAAAGGTGGGTTTGACAGGTACCTCTTAATCTTATCAAACGCTTCTTGACACTCGTTAGTCCACTTGACTGCAGCATTCTTCTTCAGCAGCTTAAAGATGGGTTAACAGGTTGTCGTGAGCTGAGCAATAAACCTGCTGATGTAATTTAACCTTCCGAGCAAACTCATCACCTCAGTTTTATTCTTTGGCGGCGGTAACTCCTGGATGGATTTGATCTTTGACGGATCCAACTCAATACCGCGTCTACTGACCACGAATCCGAGCAGTTTCCAAGAGGGGACACCAAATGCACATTTTGCAGGGTTGAGCTTCAGGTTGTACATGCGGAGCCTTTGGAAAAACTTCCTCAAGTCCTTAACATGGTCAGACTGCTTCTTTGACTTTATGATCACATCATCTACATAAACCTCAATCTCCTTGTGTATCATGTCATGAAATATGGTAGTCATCGCCCTCATGTAAGTTGCCCCAGCATTCTTCAAACCAAATGACATTACCCGGTAGAAATATGTTCCCCATGGCGTGATGAACGCTGTCTTTTCTGCATCTTCCTCATCCATCAAGATCTGGTGGTATCCCGCGTAGCAATCCACAAAAGACCCAATCTCATGCTTGGCACAATTGTCGATCAGAATGTGGATGTTCGGCAATGGAAAATCATCCTTTGGGCTTGTCTTGTTAAGATCACGGTAATCAACACATACCCTGGTCTTACCATCCTTCTTTGGTACTGGCACAACATTAGCTAACCAAGTGGGATATCGAGTGACCCGAATCACCTTTGCATCAAACTGCTTTGTGATTTCTTCTTTGATCTTCAAACTCATGTCAGTCTTGAACTTTCTTAACTTTTTCTTGATAGAAGGGAATGCCGGATTAGTTGGCAATTTGTGAACTACCAAATGAGTGCTCAAGCCCAGCATATCGTCATACGACCATGCAAAGACATCTTTGTACTCAAACAATGTTTTGATTATTTCTTCCTTAACTTGTGGTTCCAGATGCACACTTATCTTGGTTTCCCTAACATTATCCTGGTCTCTTAAATTGATTGCTTCAGTTTCATTCAAATTAGGCTTTGGTTTTTCTTCAAAGTGTTTTAACTCATTACTGATTTCCTCAAATGCTGCTTTTTCATCATATTCTGTTTCATCATCATACTCTACTTCTTGGATTATTATTTCAGAATTAGATTGGCTTTTAAGACTTGGCTGAAAATTCCTCATGCATGTCATGTCATTGCAACCAGCATAAAAAGAAATGTACAGAAGAAAAACAAAATGAAACACTATTAGGAATAACTGAAAATGGGAAATTGCATTTCACTGAAAATAAAAGGATAGAAGGGTTTGAACATCAAAACAAGCAAAATAAAATCTGGATTACAACCCTGGAATAACCCAGATAACAGAAAAAACAAAAACAAAGCAAACTACCAAAACTCCTTCCTGGTGGGGAGAGGAGTAGCTTCCCAATTGCTATGCTTCACATTTGGCCCAACGAACTGCACATCTTCTTTACTAGAACCTTCGCCAACTTCTACCATATTAACCTCATCGAACAGACTCTGGAACCTCTTGATCAGCTTTTCATCAATATCGACCACAGGTTTTGGCACTGATGATATTGGAGGATTTTCGGCCCCTGGCTTGACAAAAGACTTAGAGATGTGTGGGACAGGCTTGGGGAGCGACCATACCCTCTGTTTCAGATTTTTAACTTTTTTCATGTCCTTCTCTGTAGGCATGAATCCCAAACCAAATGTACCAAGATTTCCACTAGAGCGCACTGGATGCACAATACCCTGCAGAGATGAGCCCAGACCCATACCCGGCACAAAACCATTCTTCAACATTTCATTTGCTACCATGACAGACGCGGAGGATAGCTTAGGACCAAGAATGCATTTTCCTTCAGGAATCTTCTCAACCGACACTGTTTCGAAAGTTTGATAGACCCAAGATCCCTTATCATCTTCAGCCTCAATAAACGGAACAATTGTGTCATTACCAGCTGATAAGTCCTCATCACCGTGCACAACTATTTCCTGCCTGTCCCATTCGAACTTCACCATTTGATGTAGAGATGATGGGACTGCCTTAGCAGCATGTATCCAGGGCCTGCCCAACAATAGATTGTAGGAGACAGCCACATCTAACACTTGGAATTCCATGGTGAACTCAACTGGCCCTGTCGACAATTTGAGCATTATATCTCCAACAGAATCTTTACCTCCCCCATCAAAGCCTCGAACGCATGCACTATTCATGTGGATTCTTTCGGTGCCGATCTTCAGCTTTTGCAGAGTAGACAGAGGGCAAATATTTGCACTTAAGCCATTGTCAACCAAAACCCTCGAAACAACAGAATCTTCGCACTTCACCGTGAGATAAAGAGCTCGGTTGTGTTCTGTACCTTCCATAGGAAGTTCATCATCTGAGAAAGTGATCCTGTTTACTTCGAAGCTCTTGCTAGCTATCTTTTCCAAATGGTTCACTGTGATTTTATCAGGAACATGTGCCTTGTTCAAAATCCTCATCAGGGCCCTGCGATGTTCATCTGAATGTATCAGCAAAGACAAAAAAGAGATCTGAGCTGGTATTTTCCTTATCTGCTCCACAATGGAATAGTCTTGTACTTTCATCTTTTTCAAGAACTCCTCAGCCTTTTCTTCGGTAACCGATTTCTTTACTAGCATTTGACTATCCTTGAACGGCTTGGCTTTCATTAATTCTTCTGGGATAAAACATCTTCCAGAACGAGCCAATCCTCCAGTTTTGTTGACTTCTTCCTCCACCTCTTTTCCCTTGTATGTCACTATCACTTGTTTGTAATTCCACGGAACAGCCTTGGTATTAACCACTGGCAGCTGGGTCACTGTCTTAATGACAATAGGGGTAATATGATCCCCCTTCACAACTATGATAGGCTTACTTAGAACCCCTGGCACTACCACTTTTGAACTTTCCTGACTTGCCCCAATATCTTTCGAAGACCCTTTCACGACCAACACTGGTGGCTTCAAATTGGGAAAGCTCAGCTTCTCTGTCACCTCTTCAACTGTCAAGGGCATTGCTTTGGTAGAGTCTGGAGCTTTAACCAAATTACTTTCACTGGCCCGAATCATCATGACAGACTTGGAAGACTTCTTGGTTTCCCCATCATTGTGAACTATTTCAATCATATGCGTCTCTGCATGGGCTGGCAAAGGGTTTTGGTTGATGTTAGGCGTGTTTGGGCTTTGGACTACAATTTGGTTTGTATCAATGAGCTCCTGGATTGCCCTTTTCAAATGCCAGCACTTCTCTATGTCATGCCCTGGAGCATCTGAACAATAGGCGCATCTAAGGGAATAATCAAGGTTCTTTGGAGGGGGATTTGGTATCTTTGACTCAATTGGCCTCAAGACGTCCAACTGCCTTAACCTTTAAAACAAACTAGCATAGGACTCTCCAAGCGGGGTGAAAGTTTGTTTCTGCTGCCTTTCTCTTCTATACTCCGGCCTTGGTCGAAAATTTGAACCAGTGGGGTTTTGGTAGGGTTGTGGAGGTGGATAGGTATTTTGTGGAGCTGGAGCATGCCATTGCGGGTAAGGAGGGGGTTGAGCATATGACTGTGCGTGGTGAACATGGTATTGGGGTGGTCTGGCTGAGTATTGGGGGTTTTGTGGGGGAAAGTAATGTTGGGGTGGATTATGTGGAGCTTGGGTGTAGGTTTGCGGTCGGGGTCGAGGATGGGTGTACTGATGAGGTGAACCCTCTGGCCGTGCCATGGCCCAGAGACAACCATGGAGACATCGTCTTTCTTCTTCTTCCCTAGCAAACTTCCGGTACCACTATGGATTGGCTGTGTGGTTGCTTTTATAGCGGAGTAACTCATGATCTTGCTCGAATTGAGCCCTTCTTCCACCATTTCTCCCATCTTTACCACATCATTGAAAGACTTACCAATAGCTGAGATCAGATGTCCAAAGTAAGTGGGCTCCAGGGCTTGACGAAAGTATTCAACCATCTCATCTTGTTCCATCGAAGGATTGACTCGCGTAGCTTGCTCCCTCCATCGGAACCCATATTCTCTTAAGCTTTCACTTGGCCATTTTTACACCTTAGTTAAAGACAGGCAATCCGGGACGATGTCTATATTATATTGAAAGTGCCGAGCGAAGGCCTGAGCCATATCGTCCCAGGTGTACCACCTGCTGGCATCCTGGCGGGTGTACCATTCTAAAGCTGCCCCACTCAGACTCTGGCTGAAGTATGCCATCAGTAATTCGTCTTTTCCCTCGGCGCCTCTCATTATACTGCAATATCTTCGAATCAATCCTATCATCAGTAGGGGCATGAGCTATAGGATCCCCATGTCCGTCATACAAGTCAAACTTGGGCATTTTGAACCCGGCAGGCAGTTGGACATCGGGGAACAAACATAAATCCTTATAAGCCACACTCACCAGGTTTCCTAACCCTTGCATATTTCTCAATTATTGCTCCAGACTCTTTACCTTCCTAAACATCTCCTCTTGCTCCGCGTTCTTGGGTGGTTTCTCAGTTTCAACATGAGGCTCAAAGTGGGGAGTGTAGGAGTAAGGATCTGGGACTTTGAAGGTGGGCTCCGGGGCATAGTATTGGGTATCTGGAGCAGGGAATGCAGGCTCACTAGAGGATCGGTGGAGGGTAGCTTGCGGAGGGGGTACAAAAATAGGAGCAGATGTCGGAGCTGGGTATGAGGTTGGTTTAGCTGGTGGAGCATGGAAAATTTGGGCTGAAGTGCCAGGGTAATTGTGGTAAGGGTGAAGCCTGGTGCGTGTTGTGGGGAGAGATCAATGGCACTTGGCATCTAGGCTTGGGACAATGGTGGAATGGAAGGAGGGTTTTCTGCACAGTTGGTAGGGAATGAAGGTGGAGGGTGTCCCTTAATCCAGGTCTGATACATTTCCGCCATCTGATGCTTCAATCTTCGGACCTCCTCTTTCAGTTCCGATTCAACAATCTCCCTCGGTGGGTCTACAACTCCTGTGTCTGTTTCTTTGCTAGTCATGACTATCTGGCGCTTTGACCTGGTGTTGTATGGATGACTTGCCAGGATGCCAACAAACTAACCACCTTCCTGAAATTGGAATAAAGATAACAGAAGACAACAAAACAAAACCACCATGTTAGCGTTAGGGCATTTATCAGATAATAATATCACATTACGTGCAATGCACCTAGCAACAATTAGCGGTTCTAAAATGGCTTTCAGGGTCTCTAGGTCATATGGCATCATCCCAATTTGCTCATTTCAATCTTCTCTTTTCTTTCTTTTCTAGCACCTCTTATCATTTTCTTCCCACTCTTTTTTTTAAGAAATGATTCGATCAAAATCGATGTAGGTTGCCTACGTATCATGTCCCTCATGAATCAGACCAAGCGTAGTTCTGGAAAAGTGACGGAAAATAAAATAATTTTTTTTTGGATTTTTCATTTAATAACTTCTCGATATCAAAATACAATGGGAAGTATGATAATGAAAGACCCGACAGACTCAACTACACTACGAAAGACTCTGACACTACCTAAAGGACTTAGTACTCCTAGACAAGACACGAAAGTATAAGACAACATAAGACAATCTCAAAACACATAAATAAAATGACCCCTCAAGCGGCTCCTGAATGCGACGGTCCTGGCTGGGATGGGTCTGATGAAGATCCGGATGGCCCTGTCAATCCTGTCGAATCTAAGCTCTGTATTATACCCTGCAAGGACACCTCGAAACTGGGAATGAGAATCCTGGAATGCGCGCCTTCATCTGGAAGGCTGACTCTAGTAAGGTACTCACGGTGCTGTCCCATGTTCTCTACCAACCCTGCCAACTATGATCTCAATTACTGAAGTGTAGCTCGAACCCCGACCCTCTCTGTTGCGTGGGCCTCCTCTGCCTGGGTAAGTCGATCCATCAACTGTCTGAGCAATATCCGGGAGGTGTCCTCCTCGTCAAATACTCCTCTAACACGTCGGGGCAATGGCCTGCTAACCCCCCGCTGAGTAGACTGTAGCCATATGAAGTACTCATGGGTATATCCAGGTGAATGCGAGTCAGCTGCTAAAGTATCTCTACCCATCTTCATTGCGTGGCGCTACTAGGTCTGAATGTCAACCTCCCTGTGAGCCACAATATCAAACTCCCTAATGAATTCACGAGAATCAGGAACGTAGGGGACTTCTTGTCGCCTCCCTAACTGACACGTCACTCTAACAGGGGTATATGGTCTGGTACACCAAAGTCCAATCAGTACCAAGAAGTCTTGCACGCGAGATCCTGCTAAGATCACGTCCAAATCAATCCAAAGATATGACCATAAAATCTTCTCTTCAGTCAAGGATCTTAAGTAATCAATCCAAGCCTGAACTCCGAGTGGTAAGGCAAACTTATCGAACGTCATTCTATGCTCGATGCACTTCACTCGATCTCTCAGACAACGGTCAATCACATCTTTCTCAAACATTGTGGCGGGATGTAAGTGTTCCATCAACCACAGCTGCAGCAACAAGTTGCTTCCCTCAAAGAACCTCCCGCCTTCTCGAATCCTGGTCAAAGCACGGTAGATTTCTACCATTATTTTCGGAACCAAGGTGACCTTAGTACTGTGTTTATCATGGAAAAGTACAAAGGCTATTGATCCCAGGTGCGTGCTAATATGTCTACCCTCTAAAGGAAATACCAAGACCCAACAATGCAATAGCGAAGACCATAGGGTGCCTCTTCTTCCAAGAATCATATGATATGGAAAACTCATCTATGAAGGTCTCATATCCAGTCGGACGAGCAAACCTCTCAAATAAGAAGTCTAAAGGTACCCAAGATTGGTCTAGACGTCCCCTGTGGTTTTCCAAATCCATCCCTATGATCTTAAGGAACTTTGTACTTGAATGAGCCCTAGTGTAAATCAAATCCTTGTCTATGTACGACAAGCGAGTCAAACCGGCTATCTCAGCTAAGGTGGGTGTCATCTCAAGATCCCCAAACTTAAATACCATCCCCTGTGGGTCCCAAAATGTCAACATTGCTTCTACGAGGTCGGGACGGGGGGTGATGTCCATCAATGAAATAAGAGCCCCTAATTTACCCATCAGGTCATGTTGCTCAAGTAATGTGAACATGTTCCATCATTTTACTAGCCTTCTAGGGATTTTGACCACCATTGACACTCTAGCCCTGGTAAGTGGATCCATACCTGTTGAAAGGAATAAGGCTAAATAAAGTTAGTGACTCAAGACACTATGTGGTGTTGACATCTCCTATCGGACACACGCAAGACATGACTGGGGCTATTGTTGCAAAAATGGCCTATGTGGCCAAAGGAGTCTAAAAATGCAATGCTCAATTAGGATGACCTCTACGACATGGAAACACCTCACGAAGACCTATACATCCCCCAACCTCTTTAGGAATCAAGTCTCCAAAATTACATTGCGGTAATGACCTCACTTTGCAAAAATGGCCAATTTGGTCAAGAGTGGCTAGTCACGCAGATGCAGCGGGGATGGACCTTGAAATAATATGACACCTAGTTGTGGACTCAAGATGCAAAGACATGGGTCACTGAGGTACCTTTGCAAAAATGCCCCCATTTTGCACGAACGGCCGATGTGGCCAAATGTGGCTAGACATGCAAGATTTGGCTAAGACCCCGCGAAGCCAAGAACCTAAGACTCACTAGGAAGACCGGGCCCTATGTGGGACGAGAATCAGGTATGCGTAGTTCGGAAAGATCGGACATGGGAGAAAGCTTTTTTAAAAAAATGCAACTAATTTGAAAAAACTATTTTTCTGTCTTTTTGAAAAATGATGGAATATAAAATCTTTTTGGATTTTCTTTTTCTTTTTTTTTTTTTTTTTTTTGGAAAACTATGAAAGAAAAATGTGAGAGGGCCCTACTTGCTTCATTTTATATTTCACCCTCAAATATCCTTGGTCTGCCATATGACCCTTTTACCCCTAAAGAAATGCAGCACGTAGCACATAGGGATGATTAAATATCTTTTTGGGCCATAAGTCCATTTTGACATAATTTGGATAGGCCTCCTACAACGGGACACGATGCCTGGGACCGAACCCTGCTAGGTTTAAATGATATGATGCAAATAAGCATGACCTAAGGGTTGACCAAAGTTTGGGGTTCACTAGACAAGGCAATTCCTGGCGGCACGTGGTCGATGGCGGCTGCTCTAGCTGTCCGCCCACTCCACGCTCCCACGCCACCCCGCTAAAGATACGGGTGACTCACAAAAAGGCCGTGTACGCTCAAACGTACTCCGAAAAATTTATTGCAGAAAGAAGACCCGGGGTTATGCAAATGATGACAGTTATAAAGCAGTAAACACATAAAAAGAAAACTGTAAACACATAAACAACTAGCAAATAATAACAAAGTATAAAAACATAATAAAAATCAGATAAAGCTAAAAAAACATAAAAACCTCAACCGAATGTTCTAAAAAGCCAACAGGATCAAGTATCAGCTCGAACCCGCAACTCCCCAGTGGAGTCGCCAGAGCTGTCACACACCCTTTTTTTAAACCTCATTAACCATCTTATAAATAAATAAAAAGATTTTTGAAGCTCAAAGGGTTTTCAAAATTGAAAGTGACAAAAAGATTGCATTTCGAAGGATTTCGGAGTCGCCACCTAGCATTTGTTTCGGTGTGCCAGGTCACCATTTTTTTAAAAACAACAATTTCCCTTCAAAACACATTTGACTCTTAAACTAGTTTGCGCCAGAGATTCAAGGTAAGGGGGTTCATTTGACTCGGGGAGAAGGTGTTAGGCATTCCCCGAGTCCCGTAACTGGTACGGTTGTGTACATGATCAAGTTGGCTTTTAAAATATTCAAATTGAGGTACAAACAAACATAGAAAAGAAAAACACACAAGAGGCTCGAGGTCGTCCCCACCTAATAAAAGAAAAAAATGAAAATAAAAATAAAATACTACTAGTTCTACTTTCGGCCTCCAAATAAAGAATACTACGGGGCATTCCCCGGAATAAAATATATACAAATACTTCGGGGCATTCACCGGATAAATTTAACTAAAGGAACGACCTCTCGCCTCAAAATACAAATAAAAATCCTAAGGCTTGCCTACCCAAGTGTGGTCGGCCTAAACATGCTACTAACGGATAGCATAACAAAATAAATAAATAAAAGGAAACTAAATAAAAGGGAAAATTCTAAATCATACTCAAATTCTCTTGACTTTTTATTTTTTTGTATTCGGCCGAGCTCAATTCCAAAGGCATGTAAACAATTTAATCACTAATGAGCTCGGCCTTTTTCCCGACCCCCACGAACTAATATCATTCAAACAAGTATCGATCAACCAAAGGAAATAAGCATCCCGAACACATAAACTAGAGTTAGAATACAAATAGCAGTTGAAAGAAATACATGGTGGATCCAACATGATAAGAGCCTTTTAGATTCCCATTAAACCCATCCCTGTATCTTGTCTCTTGAATTTTAAAGAATCGAATAACACTAACGCTGACTTTAGTCCCTCAAAATTAACACACCAGCAGACACACCAATATGAACTGAAAATTTTCGAACCTACACTTCATGTCTGAGCACATTCACGTAGGATTCACCACACTCCAGCATATTAAACATATTGAAGTAACATCATGGATATTTGGACAAAATCAATCTGGATTTTAAGTGAAAGTACATCAACTAAGACGCAACCAGTAACATGCAAAACTCACAAGAACCACTTTTAAAAGGTGACCTGCCAACTTCCTATGAACGATTTAGTCTTCTAGCTCAAGCGGGAGTCGATTCAAGCTTAACAATTTAGTAAAATAGAACCAAACAAGCATTCATTTTAGATGCAGAAGCATAAACAGTATAAACACATTAGCCGCTGGAAACAAAGTTAGCTCAAATATGATTACAAACCGACAGTTATGTGTAACCAACCAATCATCAAGCCAGCGGAAGAATTCAGCCGTGTGTCGAGTTGTCAACTAGTCATTTTATCACCTAATACACTGGAACTTCTGATATTCTAAGATGTTATCCATTTAAAACTTTCTGGCTATGTTAATTCCAGTTTCAATCATGGTAAAGGATGGAGTAAGACATAGAGATAGTATCACCACAACATGGACACTAACTTAACATTCCAGAGACATCGAGTTTAAAACAACGTCGTTAATCAACCATTCATGTGGCCAATAGAAGAAGGAAATAAATAAAAACAGCAGTCCTTAGCTCAGACATAGCTACATGCAATTTCACTCAGATCTACCTGTCAAACGAGATGGAACATGCTTCTATAGGAAAGCAAACACGCTATAATACCATCTTAGACCAGATTTCTTACATAAATGCGAAACTAAGCAAGGGAATACTACTTCATCCAGTCACAACTTATAAGGTTCATCTCGCACTAATACTCGGTCCTTATTAAATGAATTGATCAAAGTCGATTTTAACAACGACACGACAGATTCAGAATTTTAGCACACTTTAAGCACAAAGATGATAACAGAACATCCCATTACAATTCAAAAGGAACAAAGTTTATTCAACGTTCTGCTAGCCAAACCCGAAATCCAAATCCATATTAGTCGATTACCCCAGGGCTCTTATCAAATTGAGATCACACCAAAAAACAAAACTAAGGGAGGAAGAAATGAACCTGAAATTGGAACTTCTTGATTAATAACACTTCAACAGCTACAATGATTCACAAAGAATGAGCTCGAACGAGGGATTACAATAGGGACCACGAGCCATTGAACTCGACCTCAATGAACCTCAGAAACTCGAATCGACACCTCGACTCAACTAAGATCCATCGTTGAACGCCATAATTAAGGAAGAAACTAATACTACTGTATCTTTTTTTTTGTATTTTTCGGACTTGAGACAGAATGAAATCAAAGAAAACCCTCTTTTTTTAATGGACTGAACATGAAAACCAGAAGAAGAAAAATAAAAAACCAAGCCCTAATTTCTTCTCCTATTTTCCGAAATTTTCTGTCCAGACCTATATCTCCTCTGATTTCTCTCTTTTATAGTTCGAAATCGAACAAATGGAGGGTCTAGATTGACGTTGATTCAATCTACGACCTCCATTCATTTGATTTGAACTTGGAGAGCAAGAAAACGCGACAATAATGATGAGATTTTGTACGGAGTGTGTGACGTGGAAGAAGGAGAGAAGAGAAGGGGGACCATGAGTTAACTATGAGTTAACTCGCCGGAATCAGTGAGTTTTCTGGCGAGTTTTGGGCGGGGTGTGGTGGCAGAGAGTGTGGGAGGGGTGGGCGCCGTTTTTGGGTTGGGGTCTTTAGGTTTAGGGTTAGAGAAATATTTAGGTTTTATATGTGTGTAGGGGTGAATAGGGGTCGTTGGATTAGATGGAATGAATGGCTAGGATTTAAAAATGGAACGGGGCGGGTCAGACGGGTTATGGGCTGGTTGGGTAAGGGGTGGGCTGATGGAGATTGGGCTCAACTAAAAGGGGGAGGGAGTATCCGAATTGGGCCTCAATTTGGGCTAAGAAAAAGCTGAAAATTTTGATTTACTTCTCAAGTAATATAAAATACCTATATATAAAAATATAAAATAACTCCTAATTGATTTTAATAAACTATTATATTAAAATAAAGCTAAAAATCAAAGTTGAAACTATTTTTTGTATTTTTTAAATATTATATTAAAAATAAAATAAAAATAAGTTAAAAGTATTACATCTTTCTAAAAATACCTAATACCTTAATTAAATAGAAAAGATAAAATTATTTTTGTATTTTTTCAATTTTTATGCTTTAAAAGTAGAATTAAAATTAATAATAAAGTGAAATCATATAGAAATAAGCTCAAATAATATTCTAAAAATACTAGGACTATTAAGGGTAATTCTAATACGCGGGTCAAAAATTACATGTCTACAGTGACGTAGGCTCTCGAAGCGACTGAAACGTCCTGTCGGTTCTCTTCCCCAAAACATTGAATGCACGCCAGTATTGGTCGGCCACTAGCGCCACCGAACCGTCGTTGCCCCCATATAAATATGAAGTTATTCCTTTGAGTAAAGAACTTTACTCTTTCATTATATCTTTCCTTTCTTCATCTCTTTTTCTAATCATCTGTTTCCACCACCTCTTTAAGCGCCGGAAAATGCCAGGTTCTTGTGAAAACACCACATTCCAACACAGTCTGTATCCTTTAGCTTGAAATTATGTCTAAAACTTCCAAAACGGTCCCAAAAAAAGATAAAGCGTCGACTTCTTCTACCTCTCAGCCGGCCAAATCGGTGGTGCCGCCGACTCTTAAAGAAATCACCCCCGGCCCTTGTGTAATTAAAAAAGACTTCGGTATTGAAAATCCACCAGATGCCCCGGCCGATGCGAGCATGTGTCTCGATATCTTAGTTTGATATCGGAGAAGAACCTCGAAGCAATGAAGAGGGACTGCGGCTGGGGCGACGAGGTCTTGGTTCAGATCCCGAGCCCAGAGGAAAGCATTACAACCCATGTGGAGGGGTTTTTAAGTGTTTACACTTACCCCTTCACATTGGGCCCCCTTGATCCGGTGGTGATTGACTTCTGCAAAATATACGAAGTCACCCTCGGCCAATTTCACCCCTCCTTTTGGCGCATCGTGATCATGTTGCGCTACTTTTCCGAAAGGGCTGAGGGGTTGGAATTCACTCTCAACCACCTGATTCGATTGTATCGGCCAGCTGTTTCGAGGGCTTATCAAGCTGCAACATTGAACAACGAAAGCCTTCTTTGCCAGTAATGACGAAACCAAAGATCGAGGTTGGATGAGCCAGTTTGTCAGAGTAAGGACTTCGGATGTCATCCCCAGGGATAAAATGCCGTTCCCGAAGAGGTGGAACTTTAATCGTAAGTGGAGTTCTTCTTCCTAGTATTTATTCATATCCAACTTTAATGTCTTACAATGCTTTCACCCTTTCTGTAACTACTGCCTGGGCACCTCACGCGGTCCCCGACCTCGAGGATTGGGTCCGTAAATTAGTTTCCACCTCCTCCTACGATGAACGCAAATGGCGTGATTTATTGAGGGGCAGGTGGGAGTCCAAACATCATGGTAAATTATCTTCCAAAGTTTCAGATATTTTTCATTTGCTGGTGGCGTCAACTTATTCACGTTTACTAGTGCAGACATCGGAGATGTATCCGAAATGAGGCCGGCTCCGCCCTGGGAAAAGACTGCGCCCTCGATCCCAAAATCGGGGAAGGACAATTGTCACGCCCCAAAACCGAGGGACATGACCGGTGCTCGACCGGGTAGCCCCAGTCAAGCGGACCTGGGTGCCTTTCCTATCCCACGTGCTACCCCGTGCTTTCGTTACTCATTTATCAAAGGAAATAGCTATTTATAATTTGAACACCTTTTTACGAAATATACATAACATACATGGTTACTTAGCGAGGTTTACAAGTTACACTGTCCAGATACAAGATACACAAGTACATAACCCACGTTTCCTGTCTACGGAGCCTCTAAGGATACAAAAGAGTTTTATAATACTTGCCGGTAACAAGGCTCCGGCTATACCTTACACAAATACCAAAAATAAGACTCCGGGAAGAAAAGCGGCATGAGCCACACAGGGCCCCGAGAGGAAAGGGGCTCACCAATTCAGCTGACGGGAAGTGAAGGAGTGCTACTGTCGGTGGACTGGAGTACCTGCTATAGAACCACCTACAATCATAACACGAATGTAGCGCCCCCGGCAAAAGGGACATCAGTACATTTGAATTGTACTGGTATGTATGAACAAACTTTACCCCAAGTAGAATCAATCAATACACAGATAACAAACAGTAATAGAATCAACAATCAAATGCACATGAAAGGAACAACCAAAGCCAAACACGTTTCACAATCTCTCCTTTTCCCCTTTCAACATTATTTCATCACATCAATGATTTCACAACTCTCTCATATTTCATTTCAATAGTGATTATGATCACTTTTCTACCTTTATTACCTCGGCCACCCTTTCACCACAACCCATACCTTATTACTTCGTGTTACGGCGCGCAACCCGATCCCACCGAAACAATCACAATTCACACAACAACAACAACAATTCACAAAGAATTTTCATAACCATCAATACCATTTCCATCATATACAACAGCTCGCATACAATTTAAGTTACAACGATAATTGCCCACGACAAATCACATATGATATTACCACAGTTGTTTCAATTTCGTCAATTACGATTTCTTTCCATCATTTGTTACACAGCTTTTACCACATAAGCACATTCACACACACACACACTTGGTTTTTTGTTATATCGGAAGACTTAACCAACAACGTTCAAGGCATATTAATCACAAGAATTCACAAATGGTCCACATAGGTAACACATACCAAATACTCATACACCAAACAGGGTGACTTTACGAAGGTTAAAGTTAGCCATACATACCTGGAATCGAATTTCCCTTTTTACTTCTACTTCAGCTCACCAACAACCTAGTACCGACAATCTAGTTCACAAGTTAACACATATATCTTAGAATTGAAGTTCACAATTACTACCCGAACTTTATTTAGGTTATCAACCGCTCCTTTTGAAAGTTTATACTCCTACCCAATTCTTTTTACTAGATTTTAGGTATTAAAGAACATGCATGTATGTTTTCAACTTTTATTTTCAAGAATCAATGCATGAGAATCCCCTTTTTGTTTAAATTCGAAAACCAATAAAAAAGGGGTTGGGTATTTTACCTGCAAGAACGGAGATGAAGACAGTTGCTTGAAATTTCCCAGCCCGGGTGACTTTGAAGAATCAAATTGATGAAGGTAGGACTTCCTCTCTCAAGAACTCTCTCTCCCCTCTCTCTAGTTTGTTCAGAAAATATGTTAAAATGAGGGGTTGGGGCGTTTTATTGAAGAAGGGGTCGGGTTTAAAATTTAGAAAAATAGGAGCCCCGAGGCAGGTATGCGATCGCATTTGCGATTGCAAAGAAGAAATGCGGCCCGCAGAATGGACCGCAAAAGTGCTCCAAGAATCTGACCCTTCTGTCTGGGTTTGCGGTAGAAATTCGGTCCGCATATCAGTTATGCGATCGCATAATGGACCGCGTTTTGACCTCAAATTTGACTAACACACTGACTCACTTTGCGATAGAATGCGGTCCGTATACTTGATTTGCGACCGCACTCTTAACCGCATAATAGCACTTTTCTGGAAAACTTTGATTCCTTGATTTTTAAATGCTTAGATCAGTACAAAGGGTCCGCTCGCTGCGAAGAATTTTACACATTCCTAACACACGCTCGGAACTGGGCACTACGAGCTACTAGGTTTTTAGTACAAATTTTCACGAGGCCTTACAACAACAAAAGAAAGAGGGCTTCGAAGCCCAAAGAATCCCAAGACGAGGTGGTACTTGCCCGAAAGCCGAGGAGAAAACTTATTCGTATGGACCTGGATTCGGCCATTCAATACCCGGAGGTGAAGAGAACGATGGTGGAGAATCGGCACTTGTACCCCGAACCAGGAAACCAATTGAGGTTGCCAAGCCCTCCGAACTAGAGACCTCATCCCATGGTGAGGGAACCCCTAAGAAAGATTTGGGCAAGGCCCCCGTGTTCCCGGAGGTTGAGATCATTCCTCCGCCTTCAACTATTATACCCGAAGGGTAGAGTGGGGGAAATCTCGAATCCAATCAGAACGCCCCAAGTGAAGAGCTCGGGGCCATGACAACAGGTCACTCCCTTTCTCTACCATCTTATTCCGAGGAGGCAATCGAAGATGCTAACGCTCTGAGTATGCCCGATCCAAGCAAGGTCCTCGAGGAAGATCCATTTCATGGTTGCTATGCTGGGATTGAAGATACCACCCACCTTAATGATGCATCCACCATCTTCGAAGAGGCTCAACGTCTCCTTTCTCAGGTAAATATTAACTTTCATTGATGTAATCTTTTCTTTCTTTACTTTCCTATGACTGACATATTTTCACTTCATGTATAGGCCATCATCAAGTTTAGAGCCGAGTTGAGCCAGTGTGAGGCCGAGCTCAGGAAAGTTTCGGGCGAAGAGAAGGCCCTGAGGCTCCTCTGTAACAAATAGGAAGAAGAGCTTAGGGACCTCCGGGCTGAATTGGCCAAAGCTCAGAAAAACGAGGCCGAGCTAGATGAGCAAGTAACTGTGATATTAGCAGGGTATGGTCTTCTTGGACCTACTTCAGAAGCTAACACTTTGCTATCTCAGCTGCAGCAAAAGTTGGAGATGATTGGGCAGCTCCGGGGCGAGGTTAATCAAGTTAAGGCTAATTGCCATAGGTGGAAAAAGAACATGGATCAGCTCGCTGCCGATAAGGATGCTGTTACAGTCCAACTGACCTCGGCCGAAACTCAACTCCGAGGCATTAAGGCGAAGGGTCTGGCCCAGGCCAGGAAAATTGAGGAGTTAGAGGCAGAGCTTGCTGAAGCCCGTGCTGAAGCTACACAAGCTAAGGCTGAAGTTGAGAAGATGAGGGTCACGGCTGATAAGACCATTGCCGTGTACTTAAGGGATGCCGCAGCTGTTCAAGCAGAGTTGAGGGAGGCCTCTGACTGGGAAAAATGGAGCAATGATTTAGCCAAGTGGCAAGCCCGGAGGGAGACTCTCGAAGAAATCCACGCCCGAGGGTTCGATCTTACTGAGGAGATAGCCGAAGCAAAGGCGCAGGAAACCGATTCCAGGTTTCTCGTCTTTTCAGATGAAGAAGATGCTGTGAGTGGCTCCAAGGGCGGGGAAGGTGAGGAATGTGTTCCCGAGGAGGAGGAGGCTCTCGAAAATATGACCTCCGAGGGTGAGGTTCCCGAGGAAGCTGCTTCTGGGGACGTAACCCCAAAATAGATTAGGTTCTCTTTTTCTTTTTTGTGTAAGGGCTCCTCGTAGGCATTGTAAATATACTTTTGTAAAACATCCTTTATGAATATAAAGAATATTTTTGCTCTATCCTTAACTTGTGTTGAATTTCCTTTTGTTTGCTTGTATAACTCGGATGATTGGTGCGAGTATTGGTTTGGATTCGGAACATAATAAACCCTTATGTTTTCATTGATAAATATAGTAATCCTCGAGCTAAGTTTAAATCGATTTGATGCGAGCTCGGGATATCAGGACTCTTGAGCCCGAGTTGAGTGAGAACGGGGTCTCGAACTATATGTTTTTGCCCTTAATCCTTTCGAAGTTGGCCCTTAGGCTCTTATATATCGGCCCTTAGGCTCTTTAAGTTGGCCCTTATGCTCTTTAAGTTGGCCCTTAGGCTCTTTAAGTTGGGCCGGTTCAGCCTCTAGAGTGGCTATATAATTTTTCCCTCTTTTTGGCTAAAAGACTTAGTGAAAATTTTGTTATGCCTTAGCAATTTTTTTGTACCCATTGGGTTTTTCGAAGGTTCAATGAATCGGAACCTTATCAATAGTTTGTTGGTGCAAACATAATCGAATTTCTCTCGAGGTTTTTTTGAAGGCTGATGTTATCGAAGCCTTTAGTTTATTCGGGGGCTGAATTTATCGAAGCCCTTTTGCTTTTGCCGAGGGTAGCCTGATTTAACTGGTTTTTACAAAGTGTTTGAAGGCCTCTAATTTATGGCGGAAGTCGGACGTCTCCAATCCGCATTATTTCGGCCGTAGCCTTTTATATGACCGTAGTCTTTACTATGGTCGTAGCCTTTTCATATGGTCGTAGCCTTTAATTTGGCCGTTGCCTTCGGGCGTGTCTCTTGGACTTGTTTCCCGATAACCTTTCGAACTTGTTTGAAAAGTTAGTCCCCAAGTATATTGGCCTTGGCCTTTGTTTCGGTGGGAGGGTGCCTCTTTGAGGTCTTATGAGTCCGAGTTTTCGATGGCTCGGGCGAGTTGGCTATCGATGATAGTCCCTGAGTATCTCGGAGTTACATTCGTGCTTTGGCCCTTGAGCCGTTTCTCGTAGGATTATAAGTGTAGAGCTCGTATAATAGTATACTTTCTTGAGGCACAAAGTTTTTTTGATATATAAACAGAATTCTTCTTCGAATAATTGATATGTGCGTACATGTTTTCGCCGTCGGGGCTCGGCTATTCTATATGGACACGGTTCATTTGACCGTTTGGCCCATTACAAAATTTTCCTATCGAGGCCCTCTTAGGCGTGAAGTACTTTCCTCGAAAATATGACCTCTGAGGGTGATGCCCCCCCAGTATTCGACGTTGATTGAAAAGAAGCCTTGGATACTGTTGAGTTCTCCTTAGGTAGCATATAGTTGTTGCCTCGTTAAAAACCTTGCCGGTAAAACCCATTTGGGACAAAATCCGATCTAAGGGAAAAAGAGTGTAACGCATGCTTTAAAACCTAAGGCCTTCGTGCAGAAAGGGTGTCTTCGATAGCTTCGATCGATGATCTGCAATGAGTTAGTTTTAAACTCAAATGGACAAAAAGGATAAAGACATACCTTAGCAGTAGTATCGTTTGAGTAATGATACATCCAATTATTTGGCAGTTATTCGCCTTCCATCGTGCTAAGTTTGTAAGATCCCTTGCCGACAACCCCGAGGACTCGGTACGGTCCTTCCCAATTCGAGCCTAGTTTCCCTTCATTCGGGTCTCGAGTATTGAGGGTAACTTTTCGTAGAACTAAGTCCCCGATTCCGAAGTGTCGGAGATTGGTTCTTCTATTGTAGTACCTTTCGATCCTTTGCTTTTGCGCGACCATTCTAACAAGTGCTGCTTCTCGTTTTTCATCTAGTAGCTTGAGGCTAGCATTCATGGCTTCGAGATTTGACTCTTCCGATGCATGTCCAAAACCTGGCACTGGGTTCCCCGACTTTGACAGGGATGAGGGTCTCGGAGCCATAAACCAAAGAGAACGGGGTAGCCCCCGTGCTGGGGACTTCGATGTTGTTCAATATTCCCAAAGGACCTCGGGTAGAACTTCTCTCCATTTCCCCTTTGCATTGTCCAACCTTTTCTTTAGGTTTTGAATGATAGTTTTGTTTGTTGACTCGGCCTGTCCATTTCTAGTTGGGTGGTACGGTGTCGATAATATCCTCTTTATTTTATGGGCTTTGAGGAACTCCGTCACCTTGCTGCCGACGAATTGTTTTCCATTATCACACACAATCTCGGCAGGTATCCCGAATCGGCATATGATGTGGTCCCAGATGAAGTCAATAACTTCTTTTTCTCGGACCTTCTCGTAGGCCTGTGCTTCCACCCGCTTAGAAAAATAATCAGTCATAAATAAAATAAACTTAGCTTTACCTGGGGCCCTTGGTAGAGGGCCGACTATATTCATTCCCTATTTCATGAAAGGCCACGGGGATAAGACCGAATGGAGTTGTTCTCCGGGTTGATGGATCATCAGTGAAAATCGTTGACACTTATCACATTTTTTAACAAATTCTTTGGTATCTTTTCCATGTTATCCCAGTAGTAACCTGCTATGATGATTTTGCGAACCAAAGACTCAGCACCGGAGTGATTCCCACAGGTGCCTTCGTGGATTTCTCGAAGAACATAATTGGTTTCCCTTGCCCCAAACATACCGCCAATGGTCCATCAAATGTTCTTCTGTATAATGTTCCATCCCCGTCTAGGGCGAACCTAGCAGCCTTGGTTCGTAGAGCCCTCGATTCTTTGTGATCCGATGGGAGTTTTCCATTCTTCAAATAGTCGATATACTTGTTCCTCCAGTCCCACGTCAAGCTTGTCGAATTTATTTCGGCATGACCCTCTTCAACCAGGGACCTCGATAACTGGACGACAGTCCCCGGGGCGATGTCATTTTCTTCAATCGAGGATCCCAGATTGGCAAGTGCATCGGCCTCGCTATTTTGTTCTCGAGGCACATGTTCCAGCGTCCACTCTTTGAAGCGGGTGCAAAGTTACCTGTAGTTTGTCCAAGTACCATTGCATTCTAATCCTCTCGAACTTCGAAACTTTTGTTTACTTGGTTTACCACAAATAGAGAGTCGCACTTAGCTTCAATGACTTCTGCTCCCAAGGTTTTAGCTAGCTCGAGACCTGCAATCATGGCCTCACACTCGGCCTCATTGTTTGTTAATCTAAAAGTTTTAATAGATTGTCTAATGGTATCACCCGTGGGTGGCTTCAAAACTATGCCAAGTCCGGACCCCTTCACATTCGAGGCACCGTTTGTGAAAAGAGTCCATACCCCCGATGATGTACCCGAACTTAGCAGGAGTTCTTTCTCCACTTTGGGTACGAGGGTCGGCGTAAAATCGGCCACGAAGTCAGCCAGGATTTGAGACTTGATGGCCATTCGAGGTTGATATTCGATATCGTACCCGCTAAGTTTGACGGTCCATTTGGCCAATCGGCCCGATAGCTCGGGCTTATGCAAAACATTTCGAAGAGGGTAAGTGGTTAATACACATATAGGATGACATTGAAAGTATGGTTTTAGCTTTCGAGATGCGCTTATTAATGCAAGTGCTAATTTTTCTAAGTGAGGATACCTTGTTTCAGCATCTCTTACAGTTTGGTTCACGTAATAAATAGGAAATTGCGTACCTTGCTCTTCTCGAACTAGTACCCCACTTACCGCTATATCTGGCACAACCAAATATGGGTAAAGTTTTTCATCTGCCTTCGAGGTATGAAGCAAAGGCGGGCTCGATAAGTACCGCTTTAGTTCCTCCAGGGCTCGTTGGCAGTCCGGGGTCCATACAAAATCCTTTTTCTCTTAGAGCAAGGAGAAGAAACGGTGACTTCGATCAGACGACCTCCAAATGAACCGACCCAAAGCAGCTATTCGCCTGTTAGCCTTTGCACGGCCTTCACGCTATCCACGATTGTGATATCCTTGATGGACTTGATCTTATCGGGGTTAATCTCGATACCTCGATTCGACACCATGAAGCCGAGGAACTTACCCGAGCCGACTCCGAAGGCACACTTTTCCGGGTTAAGCTTCATGTTCTATTTCCTCAAGATTTTGAATGTTTCCTGCAAATGAGCTAAATGGTCCTCTGCGTGCAGGGACTTAACCAACATATCATCAATATAAACTTCCATTATTTTACCTATTTGTTCTTCGAACATTTTGTTGAAAAGGCGTTGGTATGTAGTTCCTGCATTTTTTAGCCCGAAGGGCAATACGTTGTAACAATAAGTGCCAAACTAAGTAATAAACGAAGTATTTTCCTGGTCCTCCAGGTTCATCTGAATTTGATTGTACCCGGAGTAGGCGTCGAGAAAAGTCATGGTCTCGTGGCTAGCCGCGGCATCGATCATTCGATCGATGTTTGGCAATGGGAAAGAATCTTTCGGACATGCTTTGTTCAAGTCCTTATAATCTACACACATTCTAAGCTTGTTTCCTTTTTTAGGAACTACAACTACGTTGGCTAGCCACTCGGGGTACTTTACCTCCCGAATGGATCCTATTTTAAGAAGTTTGGTTACCTTGTCTTTTATGAAGGCATGTTTTACCTCGGACTGAGGCCTCCTCTTTTGCTTTACTGATTTGAACTTGGGATCGGTGCTCAGCCGATGCGTGGATGGAATTCCTGTCATATCTAAATGGGACCAAGCAAAGAAATCCATATTTTATCAATAATAAATTGAATGAGTTTTTTCCTGAGTTCGGGGGTCAATCCCGTTCCCAGGTATACCTTTCTCTCGGGCAAGTATTCGATAAGTATGACCTGCTCCAGTTCCTCGACAGTTGACTTGGTTGCATCGGACTGTTCGGGAGCGACGAAGGTTCGAGGAGTAAGGAAGTCCTCTTCTTCGTCCTCGATTACCTGTTGCTCCGACTCCATCGAGGCTGGGGGCTGTGATTGCTATTTAGCCGCCTGCTTAACTTTGGTGCTCGATTTCTTCGAGGTCAAAGGCTCTGGTATCGGCACCACTTCCTCGATTGCAAACATCTCTTTTGCGGCATGTTGCTCTCCGTAGACCATTTTCACTCTTTCCTATGTTGGGAACTTCATCATCTGGTGAAGAGTTGAAGGCATTGCCCTCATGTTGTGTATCTATGGTCTCCCGAGGAGTGCATCATACCTCATGTCACCTTCGATGACATGGAATCTAGTGTCTGGTATGGTCCCGGCTACGTTTACTGGCAAGATAATTTCTCCCTTTGTCGTTTCGCTTGCCATGTTGAAGCCATTTAGGACCCGGGATGCAGGTACAATCTGATCTTGTAGGCCGAGTTGCTCCATAACCCTCGATCTGATTATGTTCGCTGAGCTACCTGGATCCACCAAAACACGTTTAATTTGAATTTTATTTAAAAGGATAGAGATTACCAGGGCGTCGTTGTGGGGCTGAGATATGCCTTCTGCTTCTTTGTCACAGAATGATAAGACGTCCTCAAGCACATAGCTCCGAGTCCATTTTTCCCTTGTAATTGACACCTTGGTGCGATTGAATACAGGTCGTTGAGGTACATCGACTCCGCGAATGATCATGTGGATCACATGATGTGGTTCTTCTTGCTCATTTTTCCTTGCATCCTTCTCCTTGAAGTGATTCTTAGCCCGATCACTTAGGAATTCTCGAAGGTGGCCCTCGTTGAACAACCGAGCCACTTCTTCCCTTAGCTGCCTGCAATCTTCTGTTCTATGACCATGTGTGCCATGATACTTGCACATCAAGTTCGGGTAACTTTGAGAAGGATCGGTCTGTATAGGCCTGGGCCACTTGGTGTCTTTGATTCATCCAATAGCTGGCACAATCCTTGATGCATATACGCTGAAGTTGTACTCCGATAATCGAGGTGCCTCTGCGGGATCGGTATGCTTATCGAATCCGCTTTTGCTCATGAGTCCCCGAGAACTTTGACCTCGATTGTCTCTCCGATCGTTCCAACCTAAACCGTTGTCCCTTCGATCGGAATATGGTTGATACCGTTCTCTGTTCAATCTCGATTCCCTGTTCGTATCCCTCGGGGGCTTGGCCATGAACCTGTTAGAATGAACCGAACCCGAGGCGGCTCCCAACTGATCGTCCTCAACCCTGATTTTTGATTGATAACAGTTGTGCACATGTGACCACGTCACAGCTGGACACTCGATCAAGTTCTGCTTTAATTGTCAAGATGCTATCGAGCTCCTTTCATTCAAACCCTGCATAAAAGCTTGTACTGCCCAGTCATCGGGGACTGGTGGTAATTCCATTCTTTCCATCTGAAACCTGGACACGAACTCCCTTAACATCTCGTTGTTCCTTTGTTTTATTTTGAAGATGTCCGATTTTCTCTTGGCCACCTTTAGGCCCCAGCGTGTGCTTTCACAAAGGCATCCGCTAACATAGCAAACAATTCAATAGAGTTAGGAGCTAAGTTGTGATACCAGATCATAGCTCCTTTCGACAATGTTTCTCCAAACTTTTTCAACAAGACTGATTCAATCTCATCGTCATTCAAATCATTTCCTTTGATTCCGCAAGTATACGAAGTAATATGCTCGTTGGGGTCGGTTGTTCCATTATATTTGGGTATATCGGGCATGCAAAACTTTTTGGGAATGGGAATCGGAGCCGCACTTTGAGGGAATGGTTTTTGTATGAATTTTTTGGCATCTAATCCTTTCAAAACTAGAGGTGCCCCTGGTATCTGGTCTACACGGGAGTTATAAGTCTCCACCTTCTTATCATTGTCTTCGATTTTCTTTTCCCCGGACTCGATCCTTTTAGTGAGCTCTTCGAGCTTTTTCATAGTCATGGGGTCAGTCCCCGAGCCGCTTTCATCTGTTCTTTCTAGCGCCGGTTCAGTACGTCGAGAGTTTACTGGTTCGGCAGTATTTGGAGTTTTATTCTGACTCTGAAGTTGAGTGATGGTGATTTGCTGAGCCTGCAGCATCTCGAATATCACTTGGAGGCTGACTCCCCCATCTCCTGTTCCTGGTGTTCCTTGATCCCCTGGTCGGGCTTCCCTGCGTACACTCCCTTCGGGGTCTGCGCCTAAGTTGGTGTTTAGAGCAATATGAGAACTAACATCAACTGGTTCTATGTTTGGCACTTTCCCAGGGTTTACCGGTGGTACACTGACCCCTACATTGTTGTTTTCACCAAGACCTTCATTGTCATGAACAAGTGCATTTTGTGAGCTAGACATGTTTCAGCCTGAGAATCAAAAATTCTTGACAAGAAAAAGTGTAAAGATAACGTGTGTAATAAGAATCAGTAAAGAAACAATCACTGTTATCTTTAGCCCCACGGTGGGCGCCAAACTATTTACCTCGAAAATACAAGTAACAATTAAATTTGATTTGTGGTTTTAAAGCTACGTGATTAGATTCAATACCAATTAATAATCAAGAAATATGAAGTAGAAATGAAAGAAATAAGTGAATCAAACCAAGTGTAGAGGACAATTCTGATGAACAGTAGGCAAAAAGTAGAGAGTATATTCTTTTCTCAATGATCAGATGATATTACAAATGACTGGGGTCCCCTTTATATAATAGGGGAACCCTAAATAAGGTATATTTCTATTTACAATAAGGAATATTCTTGGTACAGCTGTCTAACCGCCTAGTACGGAATTGCACGATCCTACTTCGGGATTTGTGCCATGATTTTGGGGACGTGGCAGGAATCTAGCTCATTCTGTTGTAAATCCATAATGGTACTATTTAGGGGTCGAGCATACTCAGCCTTGGAACTCTTCGTACCCCTATCTCTCGAGCATTGCGTTCTGTCTTCGAACTCGAATCTGGTCTACCGGGCTCGAACTCGACCTCGCCCGTACTTGGACCTAGGATGGACCCTCGAGCCTATAAATCGAAGGCATATGATTTTGACCGTATATATATATATATATATATATATATATATATATATATATATATATATATATATATATATATATATATATATATATATATATATACTCGACGCGTGCGTCGCACGTGTATGCTAAATCATGTAATATATAATTTTATTTTTCGACCTTGTGTTAAGAAACGTATTTTTCTAATAATACATTTATCTGCAACAAATTTTAAGAGGCCGTCTGTCACGACCCAAAATCCACTAAGGGTCGTGATGGCGCCGGACACTGCTGTCAGGCAAGCCAACCAAATTACCGAATCAAATTCTCGTTTATTTACTTTTGAAAAGTCTAAGATTTTCCTTCAAATTTAGCAATTTAAAAGATAATTGTCTCAAATCAAATTTAAATAAATAGCAGTTGAATACAAAATACTTCAAACCACCCCCAGAACCCGGTGTCACAAGTGCATGAGCATCTACAGATAAGGAAATAAAATACAACATCCGTTCAAAATACAGTGGACAAGAAACAAATACAGTGCACTGGAAGGGACTATACTAGCTGCGGGTCGCCTCGAAGAATGCAACTCACCTAGCCCCAGAATCATCCGCGCTGCTGCGCCCAGTAGGCCACAAGGGTTACATATACCTGTGCAACAAAAATGCACAGAAGTGTAGTATGAGTACGAAAACAACGTGTACTCAATGAGTATCCCGCCTAATCTCGAAGTAGTAGAGACGAGATGGTCGACTTCGACACTTACTAATGGTCAACCAGTGAGGTCAGTAATACATTAAAATTATGGATTTCTATAAACATGATTTTAGTCCAAATAGAAGGAAAACAAGTAAACAATCAATTCTTTTATAGGAAATTTCCAAAATTCCTTTTCGTAATTATCCGATTATTTCCAAGCCATAAAGAGGCTACAACAACTTAAATAAGTTTCAAGGCAAGCAATACTAGCATGCGCACATCATGCCGAGGCGACGGCCCGATCCAACAAAAATGTAAACTGTGCACTTGCCGAGGGTCGACGGCGCGCCTATAGATGCATCTATTTAATCTGCCGAGGCGTTCGGCCCGTTCCAAAATAAACACGTAGAGACATTCAATCAAGAAGCCATTATGGGGCAATTATTCAAAGAAAAGCTAATTCTCATTCAACAAATTTAGAAAATGAGGTTTAGATCTTGTCAGAAATTCATTTACTATTTTGATGTGGTTTAAGCAATTCAACTATCCATAAGATTACAAATATTCAAAGTGTAGCATGCTTTTGAGTCCTAGACTACCCGGACAATAGCATAATAGTAGCTACGCACGAACTCTCGTCACCTGGTGCGTATGTAGCCCCCGCAATTAGGAGCACATAATCAATTATTTCACCTATGGGGACAGTTCCCTCTTACAAGGTTAGAAAGGAGACTCACCTCGCTCCGAAGATCCATAACCGGCATTCCACGCCCTTCCGAAGACTCTAATTGATGCACCACGCTCCAAAACTAGCCAACGGTTAAGCAAATCCATTAATATATGCTCAAATATTCGTTACAATCTAATTTATAGCAATTCCTAACTCCGATCGAAAAGTTCACCAAAACGCCCTCGGGCCCACGTGCCCGGAATCCGAAATTTTTCGAAGATAAAGATTACCCATGACCTTAGGAACTCAAATATATGATTTTCACTAAATTCCATACTCAATATCGTGGCTAAATTCCAAGTTTACTAATTTTCTAGGTCTTCCACCAAAACCTCAAATTCATACTAATTTCAATGCTCAAATCCATACATAGATGATGTATTTAACTCAAAATAGGTGGGGATAACTCACCTTATCATTGATGGTGAAAATCCTCTCTTGAAGCTCCCCAAAATCGCCCAAGCCATGAGGATATGAGAAGAAATGGTAAAAATCCCGATTCTAAAACAACCCCTCTGCCTCCAGCTATTTCCGCACCTGCGGTCCCTTGACCGCTTCTGCGGTTCCGCAGGTGCGGTTAAATTACCGCTTCTGCGGTCCTCCCTAGGCCGCCCTTTTTCGCTTCTGCGGCGTGCCTCCCGCAGATGCGGTCCCGCTTCTGCGGAACTTTGACCGCATCTGCGGTCCTCTCCAAGATGCCCTCTTTCGCTGCTGCGACCAGCTTCCCGCAGATGCGGTCCCGGTTTTGCGGAACCTTGACCGCATCTGTGGTCCTCGAGCCTTTGACCAAAATCCGCTTTTGCGGAGAATTGAGCGCATCTGCGGTCCCGCTTCTGCGGTCCTAGAACCGCAGATGCGGTTATGACAGAAGCAGCAAACCTCAGCCTTCCAAAAATCCCATTTCCGATCCGTTAACCACCCGGAATCCACCCGAGGCCCCTGGGACCCCAACCAAACATACCAACCAATCCTAAAACACATTACGAACTTGCTCGAGGCCTCAAATCACATCAAACAACGCAAAAATCATGAATTGACCTCCAATCCAAGCTTTATGAAGTTTAGAACTTCCAATTTCTACTCTCGATGCTTAAACCTATCAAATCACGTCCAATTAACCTCAAAGTTTGCACACAAGTCATAATCGACATTACGGACCTACTGCAACTTCCGGAATCGGATTCCGACCCCGATATCAAAAAGTCCACTTCTGGTCAAATTTCTCAAAAACCTTCAAATTTCTATCTTTAGCAAAATGGCTCCAAAATGACCTGCGGACCTCCGAATTAACTTCCGATCGCGCTCCCAACTCCAGAATCACCATACGGAGCTATTCACAGACTCGGAATCCCAAACGGACATCGATAGCACTGAAATGCACTTCAAGCCAAACTTATGGAATTTCTTCAAAAATGCTAACTTCCACAATATGCGCCAAAACGCTCCCGGGTTATCCGAAACCCGAACCGGGCATACGCCAAGTCCGAAATCATCATATAATCCTGCTGCACCTTCAGATCCCGATCCCGAGGTCGTCTACTCAAAAATCAAATTCTAGTTCATTCTTTCAACTTTAAGCTTCCGAAATGAGAATTCTCCTGGCAATTCAACTCTGGACGTCCCAAAATTTAATTCCGACCACGTGCACAAGTCATAATACCTGAAATGAAGCTGACCACGGCCTCAGGCTGCTGAACGGAGTGCTAGAGCTCAAAAATACCGGTCGGGTCGTTACAGAGTCAGTTATCTTGCACCTATTTAGTCAAATACCCTTATTCCCCTCACTAATATTTTTTTATTGCTCATCTGCTGTCTTTTGTGATCAATTGCTATTTGTTTAATTTTTAGTAGTTAATCGTAGTTATTATCATCAAATCAAGTGTTAATTTTCCTGGATAGTAATCAACTGGAGATTATTCGAATATTTTTTAAATCCAATCCCTGTGGAGATGATAATTAATCTCTACAATCTTTGACTAGCGAGCAATAATGTTGTGTGTGTTTTACGCTCGTCAGACTTTGGTGTCGTTGTCGGGGATTGACAGTCAATAGTGTTTAAAATAGTGTTTAGTACTAATTCAGGAACCAATTTTTTACTTTTGTTATTCACATTTCATACTTGTGTGCAGGATACAGGTTTGACTTCTCTGGTGTGCATGACTCGATTTTCTTCAAAGAAAGCGATACCCTACGAACTAGAGTTGGAGAAACACCTGCACTGAGAAAAAGAGAATTTACAGAGAATTTCTTGGGTCATACTTCAACTCAAGATAACATGCCAAACAAAGAGAACGATAGAGTAGACTTAGCTGCAAGAGAGGCAGCACAACAAGAAGTAGCCCGGAGAATTGCTGATGAGACTGTCAACGATGATAGGGGTCGAAGATTCAATCTAAATCGACCTTTGGTTGAAGACCAGTTCGAGAATGCAGCACCCAGGCCTGGATTAGATGACTATGGTAGGCTAGTCTATAATCAAGGACTATCAAGTGTCAGACCTTCATCCATAGCAGCAAACAACTTCGAATTGAAGCAAGGCTTGCTTCAAACGATCCAAAACAATTGCATTTTCAGAGGGAAGGCGAACGAAGATCCTAATACTCACTTGATGGACTTTGAATAAATCATGAACACCTTCTAATACAATGGAGTATCAAAGGATGAAGTCTACTTAAGGGCATTCCCCTTTTCATTGAAAGATGACGCGAAGCAATGGCTTCGTCGCTTACCCGCATGTTCATGACATGGGAAGATATGACTAAAAAGTTTCTTGACAAGTACTTCTCAGCTACAAAAATAGGGAAATTCATAAGGGAAATCCACAATTTCTGCCAGAAGGAGACAAAAATGGTTTTTGAAGCTTGGGAAAGATTCAAGGAGATAGTCAGAAAGTGTCAGCACAATAGAATTTATTTGTGGATGCAACTCCAAGATTTTTGGGATGGACCGACACCGTCCTCGCGACAAAATCTGAATATTGCACGTGGAGGTTCACTAATGAAGAAAACATCGGATGAGGTTGTCTTAATCCTTGATGAATTATCTGAGGATGCTAATCAGTAGCCGACTAAGAATAATGACAGAAGAAACTCTGGGTTCACCAGGTGGACTCTAACACATCCATGCAAGCCCAGCTAGACACCATGGCCAAGGACATAAGAAAACTAAAATTGGCCAAGGTACAGAGTGAGCCGCAAGCAGCATGTGACTTTTGTGGATTGCGACGCCCTACACATAAGTATCAAGCATCAGCTGAGGAAGTCAACGCAGTGGGGAACTTTAATAGAGGAAACTACCAAGGTGGGAACAACTATAATGCTATGGGTCAAAGGCATCCAGGTCTTTCATGGAGTTCACCTACTGGGAGCTTGAACTCATGGCAGCAAATAATCCCAGACCCTAGGGTCAAGGACCACTAGGTTTTCAGAACCAACAGAGGCAAAAATACCAGCCATAATAATCAAATCAGTCTAGTATGGAAGATCTCATGAAGGCATTTATCAACAAATCAAATGAAAAATTTGAGACGCAGGGCACAACCATCCGAGAACAGGGCACAACCATTCGAGAGCAGGGCACAACCATCCGGAATTTAGAAAGACGATTAGGAAAGATTGCAAACCTGTTATCTGAGAAGGCTCATGGGACTTTACTCTCTGACACTGAAAAGAACCCAAAGGAAACAATCAAAGTTGTATATCTGAGAAGTGGCAAAACATTGGCTGACCCAATGGTGAAAGAAAGACCCGAGGTAGTGAACAAGGAGGCCAAGACACTAGAAGAGAAAAAGAGATAAGAGCAGAAAGGCCAGAGTAGTGTGGTACAAAAGGAGATCGAAGAAAGTAGACATATGTCAGCTCTACCATTCCCTCAAAAGATGAACCGGGAAAAACTTGACAAATGTTTTGGGCGATTCTTGAAGGTTCTCAAGAAACATTATGTGAACAATCCCTTCACATAGGTACTCACTCAGATGCCTGCTTATGCAAAGTTCTTGAAGGAAATCCTGTCCAGCAAGAGAAAATTAGAAGAGACAACATTTGTCAAGTTGAGTGCGCACTGTAGTGCTAAATTGCAAAACAAAATTCCCCAAAAGTGTGGGGACACAGGAAGCTTCACCATACCATGCTCGTTGGGGAGTGAGAAATTCGACATGGCCCTCTGTGATTCTGGTGCGTCTATAAATCTAATGCCTCTGTTTGTTTTCAAGAAACTGGAAAGTGAGCTTGGAGTGATCAAATCAATACCAGTGTCCCTATAACTGGATGACCAGACCAACATTTTACCTAAGGGAATCATTGAGGATATTCTAGTACGGGTGGACAAATTTGTGTTCCCCGTAGACTTTATTGTGGTGGATATGGAGGTGGACAAGGTGGTGCCTCTAATTCTATGGAGGCTATTTTTATGTACAGGGAGAGCTATCCTTAATATCAACGAGTGGAAGCTTATGCTCAGAGTAGGCAATAAAAAAAGAGGTGTTCCAGATGAAGAGGATGATGAAATACCCCAGTGATGAGGCGTTCGCCTACTCGTGTTTCAAGATAGATGTTGTTAGGGAATTGGCTAAAAAATACAAGTTTGGCAAGCTTGTGGGAAATACTCTAGAGTGGTGTATTACTCAGTCTAGCACAGTGGAGGATGAAGATCCTGAAATAAAGAAAGAGACTGAAGCTCTTCAAACTGAGGATCAAGTGGTTGATGAGGAGGAACTAAAAGAGGAGGCTTCTAAGCCTAATGTGGAATTAAAAGTCCTCCCCGCTCACTTGAAATATGCTTTTCTTGAAACTAAAATTTTTTCTGTGATTATTTCTGCTGACTTGATAGGTGCATAGGTGCAAAAGCTGGTCGAGCTGCTAAAATAGCACAAGAAGTCCATTGGCTGGAGTATAGCTAATATTCAAGGAATCATTCCAGCCATTTGCATGTACAAAACTATGTTAGAAGAAAATAGCAAGGTGCAGCCCCAACGCAAGTTGAACAAAAATTTGGAGGAGGTAGTGCACAAGGAGATTATCAAATTGCTAGATGCGGGAGTGATTTCCCCATCTCTGATAGCTAGTGGATTAGTCCACTGCAAGTTGTACCTAAGAAGAGGGGCATGACAATGGTGAAAAATAAAGACAATGAATTGATCCCTACAAGAACAGTCACTGGGTGGAGAACGCGCATTGATTATAGAAGGCTGAATGATGCAATAAGGAAGGACCACTTCCCACTTCCCTTCATTGATCAAATGCTCGAGAAAGTGGCTGGACATGGATGCTACTGCTTCTTGGATGGGTACTTGATCTCGGCCAAATCCACACCACAATTAAGTAGCTAGGCGGTCGAAGCAATAATAACCCAACAAAGGTCAGGATCGAATCCATAGGGAGTTAGAATATGGGAATAGGTGTATATCTAAGGTGATTGCAAGTTTTGGCTTAAATTGTACTTCCACAATATTGATTGGTGTATTACTTCTACTTTACTCTATTGATTGCAAAGATAAAACTAAAGGACAATATTTTTGGTTTTGAGTTGCTTTTCAATTGTTAAAGGAATCTATGGTCGTGACATCCACCTAGGTGGCTACCTAACGGGTTGTAAACTATGCGGCAAGTTTGATTTATCGGGATCGTGGTATAGCAAACACACGCAATTGTTCACTCTATACCTCTCGGTAGTTTGAGTGATTTTGCCCGATTTGGCTTTCTCAAGCCCAAATGGGTATTTGCACAAATCAAGTGATATATGCTCAAGTCGGATCTTACTATCTCTAGATTTGACCCTTTAATTGGGGCTATCAATTCCTTGAATTCACCCCAATTCCTTGCTATCCAAGTTTTCCTAAACCTAGTCTCTCTTTCTCAAGTAAAGACTAGGTCAAAAAGGCATGAATCAATGTTTGCAACCATTAATTCAATAATTTAAGCATAAACAAGTCTATATATCACTAACCCAATCACAAACAAGCCCTAAAATTAAATACTCATTAAGACCCACACTAGGGTTGGGTCACAACCCTAGCTAAAGATTTATGTACTCATAGAAAATGAAGAAATTGAGATAGAATGCATAATCATAGATTAAACAAAGAAAATCTAGTGTTAAGAAGTCAATCTATTACAAATCACTTAAAGAAGCAAAGAAAAACGTTCAGATGAACCTCTGCAAACTAAACTTGACCTAAAAATGACAAAAAGTTTTATTTATCCTAAGCTAAAAATATCTGACAAAAATGCCCCTACGAAGGTTATGCGACCGCATAATTCTGACGCGGACCGCAAAATGGCCTTGTGCGGCCGCACAATTCTGGTGCGATCCGCACACTTTGGAACTTGGGACTGGAACTTGAGGTCTTCTGCGGTCCGCATAAAAATGGTTGCGGCCACACTGAGGTTTCTGCGACCGTACAAAAGTGATGCGATCCGCACTCTTCAGCTTTTGGACTTTGATCAACTCTCTGATTCTTTACTCTTGCGGACTGCATAATTATGATTGCAGCCGCACTTGATCTCCTGCGGCCGCACATTTTTGGTGAGGTCCGCACTGTCTGAGTTGTCTAAATCCCCTTCTCTGAATCTCATTCTGCGGCCGCACTAGAATTGTGCGGTCCGCACTGCTAACTCGTTGGCCCAGTTTTGGCTGTTGTTCGCTTTTGACTCCTTTATGAGTTGATTTTTCTTTCTTTGGCTCGTTTCCCCATTATTCCTGCAAGTAAGCACATTTCGTTAGTTTCCGGGAATACCTTTAAGCATTTTGATCTAAAACACAAGTAAAAGAGAGCAATTAAGTGGTCAAAATCCCTACTTATCAACTCCCCCAAACTTACGCTTTTGCTTGTCCTCAAGCAAATAAGGGAATTCCCACTTCCACTAGCAAAAAGGGATATTTCAGTTGGCCTAAGGTGAATTAGTCACACTTCAATTGGTACCAACAATTACCCACAACACATATGAATTATCAACAATGCAATGATTTGACTTTTCGAGTACAATAGTTCAAGTGTGACACTAAAGCATCAAGAGTTGACTCTATGAATCAAGGAAGCTTGCTCTTTCACGTAGGTCATTGTGGATCCCAAACTCCTCCTCCTCTACTCTCCTCTAGCAAATGTCACTTTAGAATGTAACACTCGAAACAAGGATTGTGAAAAGTTCACTCATCTCTCTCAAAAGAACGTCACAAGTCCGGCTCTAAGTACCATAAGCTTGCCCCTCATGTAAATCACCACTAATGTAAGCTCACTTAACTTGAAATCATGTAGGGTTTTTGCGGGATGTAAATGAAGGCTTTTGAATTAAGGTAGGACTTGTTGAATTTCATCTTTCCTAAGCACTCCATTTTCTCCTTTTGGCTCATACTTTCTTGAATCTTTGAGTCATATTCTTCTTCCTCGGGGGAACTAGAGGGGCGTAACGTCACTCTTTCTTAAACATGACATTCATTTATCTCCTTTTCTGTTTATTTCAGCTTTTCCTCCTCATTTTCTTTTGGATTCCTTTCAACTCTTCACTTTATTCACTTTCTTTTTGGTATTTTTCTTTTTGTTCTTTCTTTCTTTTCTTTGCCTTCCATTTTCTTCATTTCTTTCTCTTCTTTGTACCTTTCATCACTTTCAAACTCCTCCTCTCTCCCCCAAACTTGTGTTTTTGCGAATTGTTTCTCAAGAATGCTAGCAAAGATCGGGTGCCAAGAGAGGGTCGTTACAAAATGGATGAAGGCTTGTAACGTGGTTATTGAAAGAAAAAAGGCTTTAGCTCAAAGGGGTTGACTAGAGATATCACATTGGTAGGCCATGTAAGATTTCAAATTTCAAATCGGATCAAGGACAGCCTACGATCATTTCTCAAGCCAAGCCACACCTAGAATTTCGCCTAGACAAACATCCGGGGCAAGTTCTAGACCATTAGCACGGGTACTTGGACTTGCAACTAAACATCTCACCTCTCACGCTTCTTGATTGCTAAAGAGAACAGAGTTGAAGGCCCACAACAACCCTAGCTAAGATTGAGAATCATAAATGGCTCGATTTGAACCACTCGATGACTGCTTAAGTCAACACAAGAGTCAAAAGAGTCACAACTAGAGCTATTTTCTGCCAACAACTTGTTTTTAACCATACAATCATAGGTAAATATGTTGGTACCAAGCGAAGCATGCTTGATACCCCTTTTATTCATTACTACTATATTTACCAAAACATAAAGAAAACGGACTCAATCCCTTAAGAAGGTTGGCACGCCATCCATCGTTAGGAAGAGCCACCCGGTTCACACATAATCCACCTTTGAAAAGAACCGTGGCATTAAGAAAATCAAAGGCTTATTGATCACTCAAATTGTAAAAAGAAATTAGCAAATTAAAAAGAAGCTAATAAAGTAAATAAGAAGTTATAATACTAAAGTAAAGCAAACTAAAGAAGCTATGAAATAAACTACAGAAAGCGAGATAAAGGAATATACAAACCGAAGTCAAATGAATATATACATAAGGGAGAAGAATATATACATAAGGGGAATGAATATTTACATCAAATGAAGAAAATATATACATACCAAATGAAAATAAAGATGAAAAGAAAATAGTATCAGAGTTATTACAGCCCAATGTCAAAATAATCAGAATAGACCACCCCCCAAATGAAGAATAAGCATTGTCCCAATGCTTAACAAAAATAAGGGCAGGGAAAGGGTAGAGAGTTAAGAGAACTCCCTATGTGGTCTCAGTTTGCATGGGATCCTCAGCAACCTCAGCCTCAAGTGGTATCTCATCATCACCAAGCTGAGGGTCAACTGGGGTGCTGAGCATCCGGATCATCTCCTCAGCTGTGTGGGAAGTGGCAACCGGCTCCTCAAACTGGCCAGCTGCTACATCTGGTGCTGTCTGTGCTGTTGGTGGGGCTGTCTCCATGAGCATATCTAATGGCAAATCTCCTGTAGATGCAATCTTCTCGACCTCCTTAGTCAGTTTCTCCACAGTCTTCTTTGAGGCTTGAGACTTCTTCATCTTTCTAACCTGCTTGGTCAAATCTGCAATGACCTTCCCATGTGCCTCCAGAGCATCTGTAACAGTCTTCTATTTTTCTAGAATCTTCTTTAATGCTGCATCCACTGATAGATGTACCTGTGGCTATGCTGGGGCTATTGGGGCTGAAGACTGTGCTGCAACAACACTGGAAATAGCAGTCAGCTTTGTAGTAGCTGCCTGCATCCAGTTGTCGAGACTCGCCAATGTCTGGGAGACTCGCTGCATAGTTTGAGGATAGGTAGATAAAGTAGGCACTGCAATGGTACTGAAAGTCTGGCAGAGGTAGGAGGTCCGGTAGATGAAGATGGTGGCATGGCTGCTATCTCGGTAAAAGTACCGATGCTGTGGAAGGCTTGGCAGCTGAATCAGTAGCCACTACCGCTGGCTCCTCAGACTGGCTAATGGAGGTAGTAGCTTTACCCTTGAACTTAGGGTTGTCAGCTCCCTGAAGGTGGTACCAGGAGAAAGGCTTCTTGGCCTTCACATTTGTATCATAATTCTTGGACTCCACTCCTTGATCCTTGAAATACTCGGTGAGGAAGTTTGGGTACGGATAAGATCTCTCACCCTTCTGGGCAGCTAGAGTGATGTTGGTGGACATGATGGCACCAACATTTATTGGATACCCAGCCATAATTGAGGCCACCAGAACTGCACGGGGAATTAGGAGCATGTTTTCATTTAGGCACGGGTCAATGCGGCTATACACAAACGTTTTCCACCCTTTTGCTTCGAAGTTTAGGGTGGCCTGAAGAATTGGAACTCCAGCTGTGAGCCACGGAGGAGTAGACTCTTGAATTGCTAGAATCTCAACCAACCACGGACGAGCTGCATCACCCATGGCTAGCTTTTCCAAATACTGCACTGCCTCAACTTCGTCAAACCCCACAAACGCGTTCAATGCACATGAGTCAAAGCGGATCTTCAGATTCCTCACTTTTGCAACCTTCGTTCCCTACTTTATGTGAGCAACATTGGCGTAGAACTCCTTGGCCAGGTACTCATTGGCATCGAGAACTTTATTGGTAAACCAGCTCCAACCTTTCTGCTCTTGGAATTGCCTGAGGACATTGGGGTTGTATTTGCTAAGGTCTTTTGTTAAGAACTGTCGCTCAAGAGTGAGCTAGCTCTGTGGCCACAATTCCTTGAATTTTGCAAAGGCATTCGCACTGACAAATCGGTCCTCCCAAATCTCTGGTCGCCTTGACCACTCTAACCCTTCCACAGCAGTGTCTCCCCCTCTCCCATCATCTGGAACCTCATCATCATCATCTACATTTATTGGTGCTAGGGGACCATGTGAGGAAGAGGGTTCAGAATCTTGACTACCCTCTTTCGAAACCTCGGATGAACTGGTAGCCGATAAGGACTCATCAACCAAATGAAGTCTCCCAGGGAATTGTTGTCTTTGTTATGATTGGGCTTCCGGCTGTGCTTTCACGGAGTCACCCTCAGAATCTTCCCCGAATGGGACATACTCACTGGTCTCCGAAGTGTCAGGGGTAGGGGCTCTATGTGATGTTGCCTTCTTGCTTATAAGTTTTTGGAGTGCTAGAGGCAGGTTGCTATTTCCACGACCTCGGCGTCGTGAGGGTTCTTCCCTCCCTTGTGGTGTATCTCCTTTACAACGAGAATGAACCATTATCTGCGGCACATAAGCATTAGAGATCAGTCACAATTAAAGGTTTTTAACAGACGGGCTGGGACGAGCTGAACAAAAAAACCCAGCCTGTCCATTAACCGACCGGGTGGGATAACGGGCTGGTAGCGGGTTGGTTATTTTCGGGTTTTTTGGGCCCGTCCGTGTTCGGGCTTAACAGGTTTGGGATATATATATATATATATACACACACATACATACATTTTATTTTTCTTATTCAATGTTATTGATACTTAAGTGTTTGCAAACTTTTAAGGCTTAATATTAAACTTTGAAGTTTAAACTTTAAAGTTTCAAATTTAAAATTTGAATTTTAAAATTTTAAAGTTGAAATTAAAAAGTAAGTGGATATAAAAAATTATTTAATAAGACCAATAGGCAATATGTAAGGATCAAAATACGAAGGCTTTTATTTTATATTTTTATTGAATAATATATAATACTTCAAATTAATTTGCAAGTTCTTTTTTGATTTTTTTTTTATTTTTGAACCTGCAAATTAAGAGTTTACAACAATTATAAAAAATAAGAAAGAGTACATCACATGCTTTGCATCATTTTTGTAAGTTCTTCCATGTCAACATGAGGTTTTTAGTTTCCGGCATTGGTTAAATCGGAACCATAAATAATTATATCTCCAATTTCTTGGTCATCCGCTTCGTCTACCTTGGCATGCCCTTGATTTTGCCGTTCTGATCTTATCCAATCTCTGAAGCACACTAGAATTTCCAAAGCGTTGTTGCCCAATGATTGACGGGTATCTCCTAGCTGCTGCCTTGCTTGGCTAAATGGGCTCTCTGATGCGACTGTTGAAATCGGCACATTTAGTACGTCTCGAGCCATGGCCGAAAGAACAGGAAATTGATTGGAGTTGCTCCTCCACCAACCCAGCGGTAGAAAATCCTTTGTGAGGGGCTCTGGTGACTTTTGCAAGTAGAATTGGAGTTCGTCAATATTCCTGCTACTGGTTTGTTGGTGCTCTCCCAGAGTAGACCAAATCAAATAATCTTGAACACCATCATCATCATCCAAAGTTGTTCTAGATGTTGAAGTATTATTTGAAGGAATATTTGCATCTACAACCGAAGAAGCATCAACAATGTTAGCATAATAATTATATAAAGTTTGTAAATGTTTGTTTAGATCAGAAATACAAGTGTCAATATCAGGAGTTTCAGTTTGTCCAATATCCATATAAGTATATAAAGCACTGATTAAATGGCGACACTTTATCATTTTGATAGTAGGGTTTAAAATAGCACCAATTAGGCAAATATGGAAAATTAGTTAGAAATATTTTTTAAACTTATCTAGCATAGATTCAACAATAGAAGTATATCCTTCTTTCTTATTCAAGTTATGTAGTAAAAGAGAAATTTCAGCAATATGAACTAAACCATTTACAATAGTAGGATAATGAGCTCTAGAAAACTCAAGTGTAGCCACATAAAATTTTTGTAAAAATTGTACAACATCTTTAATGACATCCCAAGTTCTAGATGTTAACAAACTGCTAGGATCGGTACAATGAGAATTAGCAACTTCAGTTATAGGCATTCTATATTTATAACAACATCTTAAGAATAAATAAGTATAATTCCACCTAGTAACTATTTCTTCAGGCATGAGTCTTGGTTTTAGTCCATAGTGTACACATTTTTCCTTAAATGCATTTAATCTAGCACTTCTAGTATTTACCAGCAGCTCTCGTAACTAAAGTGATTTCGTATCTAAATAATTTATGGCCACTCTTCACCATCAAGTTACAAATATGATATGCACATCTAACATGAAATATTTCAGGAAGTGGTGGGTGTAGGTGCAATTTTAATATTGTAATAGCAGCATTGTTGTTAGAAGCATTATCAAATGACATACACAAAACTTTTTCTGCAAGATTATAAAATATAGCAACTTCATGGATAGTATTTACTTATAAATGCACCAATATGACTTTGATCTTCATCATATTTAAAAGCAATAATACGTTTTTGCATACAATAATTATCATCTACCCAATGGCACGTAACAGTCAAATAATCATTTCCATTTACAGCACGACCAATAGCAGAAGTAAGAGAAACTCTACAAGAAAGACTGGCGAACAAATAACGTATATACATCTGATATTGTCCAAAAAGCCTAAAGATATCAGCTCTACAAGTACGTCTAGGAATACCTTTAAACAAAGGGTTATAAATTCTTTGAATATAAGTAACAAGATACGGTGAAGAAGCAAAACTAAAAGGTAAACAACCTAAAATAATCATTTTAGCTAATTCTTCCCGATCTTTCTTAATATCGTATTTTACCCATTAACCCAGTACTCGGGTTAAGTTTTTGTTGCCCATCATTCTCATCTACTCCCCAATCAAGAGGGTGGAGCTCTACCATATGCTTACGAAGTTGACCCGTTCCCCCTCCCTTACCAGGCTCATGTTTATAAACTTCATTACGAATTCTATATTTTACATTTTTTTTTATCTTCTAGTCTGTCAAAAAAATTCCAACACTTACTTCTTAATCTTTGATTCTTCTTAATAGGGAGGAGAGGCTTACTTGTTCCACTCCCATTATTTTGAGTTTGACTAGCATTACCAAGTGTAGCTGGTGGTGTTTCGAGATTATCGGGTGATTGAATATCCTCTAAAATATCATCTAAATAATCATCAATACCATAATTTTCTTGCATTCGCTCATAATCTACATTTAAATTTTTAGGTGAACTTTCAAAAATATGCGTAAAGCTACTAGAAGAACCAACACCACCTCTTGATCTTTTGGAAGTTTTCTTACTACCACCTCTACTAGTGCACGCTTTTTTGGCTGCTCTAAGTAAATCCATTATGTAAATTCAATTAAGAAAATAAATTAATAATTTTAAATAATAAAATAAGTGTACACCAAAGAAGAGAAAGAGATGGAATGAGTGTACCGGGCTTTCGGATGCCGCACTAATTTTGGTATCAAAAATCAAACTTCAATTGATAGACCGATACTTGATAGTTGATAGTACTTGATACCATACTTCACTTGAATACTTGATATTTGATAATAATAATTTTGTAATAGCTAAACTAAATATTTGATGAAACTTGAAATAATAAGTAATTGAGAATTTAAGAACAATAATCAATAATATCAAGAGAGAATTGAGAGAAAATTAGAGTAGTAAGAGAGTGAATTGTGAGAAAAAATGAAGAATAAGGGGGGCTATTTATAGTTTTAAAAGGTTAAAATTGTAAATTTTTAATTATTAGGAGTGGGAGGGCCATTTTTCTAATGGGGGAGGCTGAAATGGCCATTTGTGCAAAATCTGGCCGTTGCCCAACGGTCATTTCTGAATTTGACCGTTGGCAACAGTCCACAAAATTAAAAAAAAAAAATTGTAAAGGATACCGGGCTGAACTAGGCTACAGCCCGTTTACAACCCATTAACGGCTTAGCGGGCTTAGCAGGTTCCGGTGCACTGGTATCCAAAATTTATTCGTCTAAAACCCGCCCCCCGCCCAACCCATCCCAGCCCGCCCCAATATGCTATTGTAACGGGTTGAACCGGGCTGACCCGGGCTGAAGCGGGTTGAAAACGGGTCAGCCCGACCCGATTAACATGTTTAGTCATAATTAAAGCTCAAAGTGTATACATAAGCCTGATGGAAAACTGCAGTATTATTGCCTTAGAAGGGCAGTGCGGACCGCAAAAAAATGAGTGCGGCCGCAGACTGCACAATAATGAGTGCGGCCGTAGAGTACCCATTGCGGACCGCACAAAAATGAGTGCGGCTGCAGATCCCCAGGTTCAGACTACTGGGGTCTCTAAACTTCTATCACTGTGGACCCCACAAAATTGAATGCGGCAGCATAAGTCCATTGCGAACCGCACAATAATGTGTGCGGCCGCATAAGTGAAGCTCACCTATTGCCTAACTTAGAGGACTGCGGACCGCAGAAAAATGAGTGCGGCCGCACAGCCTCCACTGCGGACTGCACAAAAATGTGTGCGGCCACATAGTTCAAAATGCACCGGCACTGACCTAGGGTTCATGCAATTTTTGGTCTCAAATGGTCATGTTCTTAGCAATCAAGCCTCATTAACTAATTACCCAGAACCCAATTATCATACAAAAACTACCCACATGATATCTAAGAAAAAAAAACAAAAATCTCACATTTTTTAGCATGAAATTACCCCTAAATCTAAGAACAAAAGCAAATAAAAGATAAAGAATCTAATTAGGAATTGAACATACCAATATTGAAGATGTAGGTGATGAATTGAGCGAACAATTTGAGTGCAAATGGGGATGTTTACTGTGCGAGTTAAGTCTTTACGTCTCAGATGAGCGAAAAGTGTAAAATGATAAGAGAAGTGCTATTTATACTTTTTACCCGTGGACCCATCTTTTAACCTGAGTGCGGCCGCATAATTTTGATGCGGACCGCACTCGTTACCTGCTGCTGAGCTGATTGGCTGTGGACCGCACAAATATGAGTGCGGCCACTATCGTCCATGCGGACCGCACTAAAATGTGTGCTGCCGTATGTCACACCTCCTTTTTCACTACACCCCCGGAAAGGGGTATAATAAAGGAGTTATTTCCAACTTGAAGTGACAATCGGAACGGGATTTATTATTTAAGAGATTCAGAGTCGCCACTTGGGAGATTTATGGTGTTCCAAGTCACTGGTTTAAAATCCCGAATCGAGGAAAAGAATGACTCTGTTTAACAGTCCGCGAACCAGAAATCCGAGTAAGGAATTCTGTTAACCTGGGAGAAGGTGTTAGGCATGCCCGGGTTCCGTGGTTCTAGCATGGTCGCTCAACTGTCATATTCGGCTTAATTAGCTGATTTTAGAACATTTCATTCAACATTTTTGGATTTGGATTTGGGTCACATGAAATGCACACCCGAGTTTAGGAAGGTAATATTTTTAAAATACGCGCCTAAAGCAACTACACGTTTTTAGCTTTGCGAGGGCCATGAAAATTCGCTAAATAGCACACCTCGAATTCTAAGGGCAAAACGAGATTAAATGAGGGCCATGCAGTTGTCATTTTTTTTGGCATGGCGCGATGGCTTATTACAGAAACTTCATTTATCTTTGAAATGACACACAATTCATTCAATTAAGGACTAAATTCCAGCCTTTAAGATTTAGAAGAGCAAAGAGAAATCAACTCCAATGATAGTCCAAACTAGCTTCACGTCAACTCTAGTAGACTAAGAGATCCAAAAATGATAAATTAACTTTGAGGCCAATATGATAAGTTCATCTCCTGAGTGCTATGCCAAGCAGAGGAACCTTTATATAACATAAGCATTATGTGCTTTTGTGTCAAAATTCAAAGAACTAATGCAAACCAGATAATCGAAAGAGGAAGAGGTGTCTGACAAAATCACCCACTTTACAGTAACCAGAGAACATTGTGAGCCAAAAGACAACACCCCACTCAATGACATCCCAGAAAGAAATACGTATAACTTAGCAGAGTACTGAAATAATATAACCACTTAAATCAATTCAGGGTAACTAAATGAAATCAATCATTAAAAGTGCTATACCAAATGACTACACTGATGATAGCACATAAGAGATGAAGAACTACCATCCGAACACTTAGCATCAACAGAAACATATAAATCGAAGAACGACCCAAGTATTGTTAAGTGTTACCAGCTCCAAACCAAAGCGGAAGTTTCTCACAACAAACACGAAAATAAGAACAAAACCATATGATTTTCTAAAGACGATTACAATGTTAAACTTGATAACAAACATCATGAATAATACTTGTGAACGGAACAATCAGAGGCAAGAAAACTGACCAACAGTAAACGAAACCAGCACCGGAGTTACAAACGTTAACCTCGACAAATCGCAGACCTCGCCGGAAAACTTCCACCTCGATCAATCGCCACCAAACCGACAAAGCAGCAGTAAAACTCAACAAACTCCACGACCGGACTTGAGTTAATATCTATTAAAATCAGAAAGGAACGAAACTCTGAAATTCACATAGACTCCATAACAAATCTAAAAATCGACATGACTGAAGCGATTGTATCTCCGTGTGCTTTCACGTGTATGTGTGTGCGCATTCAGAAACGAAGAAGAAGCAAAATCAGATGAGGGCTTCTGAGTTGTATCTATTTGCAGAAGAAGATCGGAACAGTGGGGTGGTCGTTACTGGTCCAAGAAGAAGCTGAGCGGTGGGTGAATTCAAGAAGACGATGACTGGGGGCTGGGGTTCTGTATTTTGGTCTCTGCGGCTGCTACCGATTTTCTTCTCCTCCTTTGTGTATTTTAGCTCCTTAGGTCTTATAGGTGTAGAGTCTAGGTTTAGGTGTATTTTTGTGTATTTTGCCAATTAGTCCCTAGGACTTTTGTGTTAAGTCCTTAGGGTCTTTTTTATTTGTTTTTGTTCCAAAGAAGAGTCTAGAAGGGTCCCTAGGCTTAATGGACTAATCCGAATTGGGCCAAGAATTAGGCTCTAAAACTCTTAAAATTGTGATCCAACACCTTAATTGACTCTTTTTATTAAATAAGATAAAAATACTACACAATACAAAAACTAAAACTAATTAATTAAACTAAACATGAAACTATTTTTGTATTTTCGAAATTATATAAAGATTAAAATAAGGTACTATTTTTGTATTTTTTTTAAATTTATGAAAAATACATAAACTAAAATATTTCTTTGTAATTTTCATTTTTCATGTAATAATATAAAGTAAAAGAGTCAAAATGAGTTGAAATAGCTATATTAGGCCTAAATTAAACATTTGCGTGCTAAAACATAAAAAATCTTGGCGAGGGTTAAAAATCACATGTCTACAGCTGCCCCTCTTTGACTGGAAACGCGAAGAGTTTTCCGACAAAGAACGACTAGACAGGTTTTTTGACCCGACCCTTATTTGGAGAGACTAAAACTAAGAGAAAAGGGGAATGTGACCGAGCCCTGGTATCTGAGCTGCCTACATATCCTTGGCTATAAAGGAATCAAGCCACGTGTAGTTCAGAAATGAGTGAGATGATGGAGTATGCCGAGATGGAGAGTCAGTCGAGGTGCCGTTCCGCCGAGGTTCCGGTCTGTGGTCCTGTTATTACATCAAAATCAAAAGAAATGAAAAAGACTAGCTAAGCCTGACAACTATGAGTTACAAGATTCCTATCTATAAGTCTTCTGAATCTTGATCTTGAGTCTTGAATGGTTCTTCATGCAGACTTTGGATTTGAACCTTGACGCTTGCTAGTTGCAGGTGCTAGTTCATTCTTCCTCAGCTTTTCGGACCAAACCCGAACACCACACCATGCTTGTGACTTCATTCATGTCTTAAGCAGCTCACATCTTTCATCAACTTCTGCATTTGGATTAACTTCTTGCCTTTCTTTTTTTTTTTCTTTTTTTCTTTTTCTTTATTGTGACTAACTTCTGTTGATCACCTCGGACTATTGACTCGCATTCTTGTCGCGAACTTCTTTTGTTGCTAACCTGAATTGTGTTTTGAAGTGAATTCTCTTATTCTCCAAGTAGGCGCCTGATTGCTAATACTTGCATTGTTTTTCCTCGAAGCTTGAGCTGTTTTCCCTTGAAATCTGTGCTATCTTCCTTTGAAACTTGAATTGCTTTCCCTTGGTTTTCCAGGTGGGTTTTTGATTACCAACATTTACACTATTTTTCCCTTGAAACTTGAACTGTCTTTCCTTGTTCTCCAGGTGGGCGCCTGATTGCTGAAATTTTCTGTGTTCCCTTGTTTTCCATGTGGGATCCTGTAACCAAAACAACCAAAACAAACAAAACAAACGAAATTTTGTGCCCCAGTTTGCACAAGGAAGATTTGTGAGTTGTTAGCAAAATTGTAAACCACTTATACTACTGATGCAATGATGAGAGTAAACTAAAGACTAGATTAAGATGTGCGTCTCCTACGAGTAAAACCAAGTAAATTTGACTAGCAAATGCGTCTGCTAAAATAAAACCTAAATGAACCAAATTAGGAAGTGCATCTCCTAGGGGTGAATTTAAATAACCAAGACTAGGAAGTGCGTCTCCTAGGGGTGACAACTTCTGTGACTAAAACTAGAAAGTGCATCTCCTATGAATGAACTTTCAATTTAGGACGCGCGTCTCCTAAAAGAATAACTTGAAAGACCTTGATTAGGAAGTGCGTCTCTTACAGGTGTATCCTGAAAGACCCAGACTAAGAAGTGCGTCTCCTAGGGGTGAAACTTCAATGACTCGAACTAGGAAGTGCGTCTCCTATGGGTGAAAATCAACTTAGGAAGTGTGTCTCCTAAGGGTAAAACTTCAATGACTCAAACTAGGAAGTGCGTCTCCTATGAATGAACTATCAACCTAGGAAGTGCGTCTCCTACAGGTGTATCCTGAAAGACCCAGACTAAGAAGTGCGTCTCCTAGGGGTGAAACTTCAATGACTCAAACTAGGAAGTGCGTCTCCTATGAATGAACTATCAATTTAGGAAGTGCGTCTCCTATGGGTGAAAATCAACTTAGGAAGTGCATCTCCTAAGGGTGAAACTTCAATGACTCAAACTAGGAAGTGCGTCTCCTATGAATGAACTATCAACCTAGGAAGTGCATCTCCTATGGGTGAAAATCAACTTAGGAAGTGCGTCTCCTAGGGTGAAACTTCAATGATTCAAACTAGGAAGTGCGTCTCCTATGAATGAACTCTTAATTCCTGAAAGACCTAGACTAGGAAGTGCGTCTCCTAGGGGTAAAGTCTTAATTTAGGAAGTGCGTCTCCTAAACAGTATAACCTGAAAAACCTAGACTAGGAAGTGCGTCTCCTAGGGGTAAACTCAATTTAGGAAGTGAATCTCCTAAGAAAAATATAATTTGGAAGACTTAGACTAGGAAGTGCGTCTCCTAGGGGTAAAACCATCAGTGACTCAAACTCATATGATCCAAACTAGGAAGTGCGTTTCCTAAGGGTAAAATCTCAATTTAGGAAGTGCATCTCCTACAACAAAATATAACTTGAAAACCCCGACTAGGAAGAGTTTCTCCTAGGGGTAATGTGTGATCTTCTCAAGAGCCTTTGCGTAAGCAGAATTGGGGCATTACACCTGAAAATTTCAAGCTTCCCAACTTTGGATTGAACATAGCTTCCGTCCCTGTTTCAGACAAAGAAAACTTGTGAGATTAAACATGGTGGTTGGTTTGTGGCCTTGACTTTGCGGCGATTGCTCCTTCACTTGCCATGATAACTTTGATTTCACCTTGAAAAGACGTTGCTTGCTTATTAACTAACCAATTTCTTTGCCACCCTTATCACAGAAAATACCTCTTCTCCGTTCAGACACAATACCCTTTATCCGTTGCATTGCTCATGAACTGACATTTACCAAACCTTTTGTTTCACATGAATCCCAAAGCACGTCAATTGCCACCCACTCAGTGTGTATGCCGTTCTTTCTTGACTCAAACCCTTGGTCCTGTCCTTGAGGTCTACGGCCCCCTCATTTGCCATGATAACTTTGATTTCTGCTTGGAAGACCTTGCTTGTCACTGGTTAACCAACTTTTGTCAATTTTGCCACAGAAAATGCCTTTGATCCATTCACCTAACACCCTCCATCCGTTGCATTGTTTATGAATTGATATGTACCAAGCCTTTGTATTTTGCACGAATCCCAAAGCATGTTGATTGTTACCAACTCAGTGCGCTTGTTGTTCTTTCTTGACTTATGACACTTTGATGTACTAGCTAGATCCCGTTTTGTGCAATTGGAAAGCTGGTGGCAAATTTTGAAATCATTTCTCACTTGTTATGACCGAATTGACTCGGGAAGAGAAAGTAAACAAGACAAAAGGAACAGAGTAGAGGACAATGGAAAGAGATGATTCCTAACAAGAAAACTATAAAGTAGAAACCTATCGGATGTGGATACTAACTCTAATGACCATGACATACACCTGCGGCCTATTCCGTTAAGCAAACCTGATGTTCAGCTCTTGTTGTACCTTTTTGCCGTGAAACCGGGCTTCAATGCTCCGCTTATCCAATCTGATTCACAATCCTTATTCGACTTGTAGTGCCCGAAGGATTATCACCATCAAGCCTTTCTTATTTTGGTCGTTCTCTCAACTGACTATCACCTTATTGTTCCCGTGAAGGTTTTTACCAATAAGACTTTCTCATTTTTTATTTCTCTCAGCTTTCATCGCCTTGCGGTACCCGTGAGGGCTTTCATCAATAAGACTTTCTCATTTTTCATTTCCCTTGTTTGGACCGGAGTGTTGCCCCTGATATGAATCACCTCTACTTGCTTGACTTGGCATTCTTCGAAGACTGATCGGAAGGTCTTTCTTTGGACCGTAATGTGGGTTTTTGGATAGGGTTAGAAAGAAAGGGTATCACGAAGGATCAAAATAACTTAAATGGGTTCAAACTTACAACTTTTGGAATCAGATCTTTTACATAACCACAACTTCTGCCCCGGTTTCTTTGCTTGGGGGCTTTTGGATTTTTATTTTGATGGGACCGAACCGTGAGGTTGCCTGCGTATCCTTAAAAGGAATCAGGTCGAACTTAGTTCATGTCATAGAAATTACTTTGTTGTTGTGGTTTTTCCTTTTTTTTTCTTTTTTTTTTCCTTTTTCTCTTTTTGTTGTTTTGTTGTTTTGTTATTTTTTTTTCTTCTTTTTCTTTTTCTTTTTCTTTTTCTTCTCTTTTTCTTTTTTTTTCTTTTCTTTTTCTTCTTTCTTCTTCCTTTTTCTTCTCTCTCTTTTCATTCTTTTTCTTTTCTCTTTTTCCCTTACTTATCTTTCACGCTTGTGTTTCTAATCTTTGCTACTGATTCCGAAAGAGGGGTATGAAAGAAAACAATAAGGCTCAAAGGGGTAACGAAGGATAAAGTATTTAGATAGCAGAACAAAATGCCTTCGTCATTCCAATCTTCAAAGCATGCCAAATAAAAACAACACAATTAAACAAACCAAACAAATCATACGTAATATCTTTTGATTGCACCAGAATTGATAGCCATATCCACACATTCGCCTTCTTCATTTGTTAAACACAAAGCATCATTGGACAACACTCTCACTTTCATTACCACGAACGACCCCTGTCAATTTGGGCGAACTTGTCATTAGCTTCAACCTGATGCAGCATGATGCATTAATATAGGGTTCCTTTATGTTCTATCTTCCCAGTTTCACACAATTCGGGCTTGAAGTGATCTCAAAATGCCCTTACTTATTTCCCTCAAATGTTCCTATCATCTTCAAAAATTGTTTCATTGCTTCCTGACCAAACTGACTTTTAAAGTTCTGGCTGAGAATTATGCGTGCATGTCATGTCACTAGAACCAGCATGAAAAGAACTGTAAAAGGAGAAGAGAACTAAAAAAAATGACCAGAAATAGCAGAAAATAGAGAATTGCATTAAACAGACGGTGAAAGGGTTTGAACAGCAAAACAAGCAAAATAACCTGGGGTACAACCCTAAAACAAACCTAGATAACACTAAATGATATACTACGACTAAAGGAACTAGACAAAATAAAAGGATAGAAGGGTTTGAGTCACAAGACAATGTCCGGATTACAACCCTGAAATAACCCGGACAACAGAAATGACAACAACCTAAGCCACCAAGCTCCTCTCCGATTGACCAAGCAATGGAGCGTCTTTCCAATTCCCAAGCACGGTATCTCAGCCACTGAATTCTGTATCAACAATACTAGGAACTTCACAAGTCTTCATCACATCGTTCTTAACAAGTTGCTTTTGGGTTCCTTTTGCCAACATGTTCCCAAGATCCACCTCTGGTAGTGCTGAAAGCTTAGCGCATGTGGGCCTCCGAAGCTCCCAGAAGAATTCTCGCATTCCTTTACAAAATAAATCATGCCCACCATATGCGTCTCATTATGCACAGGCGATGGACTTTGGCTAGTGTTTGCTGCATCCGAGTTTTGCACGACAATGCCGCTTGCATCAATAAGCCTCTGAATTGCTTTCTTCAGCGTCCAACACTTCTCTATGTCATGCCCCGGGGCATCTGAGCTATATGCGCACCTTTGAGAAAAATCAAACTTCTTTGACAGAGGGTTTGGCATTTTTATCTGAATCGGCTTCAACATGTCCAATTGCTTCAACCTTTGGAACAAACTGGCATATGATTCTCCAATAGGAGTGAAAGCCTTTTCTTTTTTCAGCAGCCTCTCGTTCTTAAACACTTGATTGGGCCGGAAACCTGATCCAGGAGGTTTTCGGTATACTCGTGGGGGTGGATAGGCAGTCTGTGGGGCTGGGTACGGGGAAAGTGATGTACGATTTTGGGAGTTCTGTGGAGAGAAGTAGCATTGGGGAGGATCATCTGGTACACAAGGATATCCACGGGGACGATGTCGAGGCTAGAAATGTCGATCAGGAAAGCCCATCGGATCNGAAGATATTTTTTGTTGCTATTTTCCTTTCTTCTTCTTTTTTTCTTCTTTCTTTCCTTTTATTCCTTTTTTTTTCTTCTCTTTTCTTTGCTTTACTCTTTTTCCATTTTTTCTTTCTCTTTTTCTCTTTTTTTTTTCTTTTTCTCTTTTTTTTGTATCATATTTATAGACTCTGTTTCTGATTCCAAAAGAGGGATATGAAAGAAGATAAATAGGCTCAAAGGGGTAACAAAGGATAAAGTGTTTAGATAGCAGAATAAAATGCCTTCGTCATTCCAATCTTCAAAGCATGCCAAATACAAACAACACAATTAAACAAACCGAGGAACACATTTATAACATCTTTTGATTGTACCAGACTTGATAACCATATCCACACATTCGCCTTCTACATCCGTTGAATACAAAGCACCATTGGACAACACTCTCACTCCCCTTACCACGAACGGCCCATGCCAATTAGGGGCAAACTTGCCTTTACCTTCAACCTGATGCGGCAAGATGCATTTCAATAGTATTTCTTTATGTTCTATCTGCCCCAGTTTCACACAATTCGGGCTTGAAGTGATCTCAAAATGCCTTTACTTATGTCCCTCAAATGTCCCTATCATCTTCGAAATTGTTTCATTGCTTCATGACTAAACTAAACTTTTAAAACCAGGCTGAGAATTACGCGTGCATGTCATGTCACTAGTGTCAGCAGGAAAAGAACTATAAGGAAGAGAGAACTAAACAAAAATGACTAGAAATAACAGAAACTTGCATTAAACAGATGGTGAAAGGGTTTGAACAACAAACAAGCAAACTAAACTAGGGTTACAACCCTGGAACAACTCTAGACAACACTAAACGAGTTACTACGAAAAAACAAACTAGGCAAAATAAAAGGATAGAAGGGTTTGAATCACAAGACAATATCCGGATTAAAACCCTGAAAATAACCTGGACAACAGAAATGACAACAAAATAAGCCACCAAGACTCCTCTTCAGCTAGCCAAGAGATGGAGCATCTTTCCAATTACCAAGCACGACACCTTAGCCACTGGGTTCCACATCAATATTGCCAAAACCATTAACAACTTCATTATCATTAACTTCAGTCAGAAAGTTCCCAAGAGGATTCGCATGCTCCCTGTCACTGTCATTGATCACAATTACCCCTTCTTGAATCATTCTTTCTATTTTCCTTTTCAAAGAACGACAATCTTCAATGCTATGCCCTTGGACATCAGAGTGGTACATGCATCGTACGGTAGGATCAAAGCCTTTTGCATATGGGTCTGGAAAATTGCTTTTGGGCACCCGTATCAACCAACTCAGTTCTGTTGTTGTCTGTCATTGCCTTTTGACTTTATGTTGTAGAGAAGAGTTACCGCTTCAAAAACCACAAACCAATCACCCTTCTGCTATGAGTATAACAAAATGAAGCCATCACGTTAGCGTTAGGGCATTTAACAACTAAAATATCACATTTAATGCAATGCACCTAGCCACAGTTACCGGTTCTAAAATGATTTCGAGGGTACGAAGGTCAGTTGGCATCATCCCAATTTGTTCATTTCAATCCTCTCTTTTCTTTTCTTTCCTCGCCCTTCTTTAGCTCGCTCATTTTTCCTTCCCCCTTTTTCCTTTCGGATTTTCACTCTTTTCTTCCCTTTTATTTCTCACATCCCATAACTTGACCTCTCTTTTTTTCTTTCTTCTCTCTTTTATTTTACTTAATTTTTCCCTTTTTTTTCCTTTTCATTGGATAAATAAAAAAATGATTCGATCGAACCTTATGTAGGTAGCCTACGTATCATGACCCCGCATGAATCAGATCTTTGCGTAGTTCTGGAAGATCATGAATAAAATAAACAAACTATCGTTTTCTTTTTTATTTTTCTCTTTTTTTTTCCTTTTTACCTTAGTGACTATTCTGATGAGAAAAGAGAAATAAAAGAAGCAAATCCTCTTTTTTTTTTTTGAATTTCCTAGACTGAATGCTCTATAACCTATTCTAAACTCAAGCTTAATGAACATGTTTTTTTTTCTTTTTGAAACAAATACTCTATTAAGAAAAATCCTAGAAGAGAAAACCTTTTTTTTATTCTTTTTTTTAGGAAGAAAATCTAAAGAATAAACCACCAAAAAATATTTTGAATTTTCATTTAATATCCCTGAAGAAAGATTTCGAAGCGAGAAATGAATAAGATAAAATATATTTTTGGATTTCAGTTTTTGATTACCTAAAGAAAACTTTAAAGATAAACGAAAGATAAAGTATGCTTCTTTTCTATGTACAATATCCTAAAGTTCTAATGAAAATAAAAAGAATTTTTTTTTCATTTTTCGCTAATTTCCCAAAGAAACACCTCAAAAGAAAATCTTTTTGGATTTTGGAATTAATACCTTAAAGAAAGCTTTTAAAGAGGTACCAAAAGAAAATTCTCTTTTTTTCTTGAATTTTGGTCTCAATATACTAAAGGAAATATAGAAACAATTTATTTTAAGTCCTAGATATTAATTGCCTAAAGGAAAAACAACCTCAAATTTTTTTTCATTTTCTAGAATTAGTATTCTAAAAAAGACTTATAACGGAAATATAAAAACGCGAAATTTCTCTTCTTCTTTTTTTTGCTTCTTTTTTTTGGATTTTTGACTTATACCACACTTTTTCCAAATGCAAAATAGTAAGTACAATAATAATAATAACCTCGACATTACTATACAAAACTAGAGGGCAAAATGACAACAAATAAAAAGAAAACAAACTCCAAACATAAAAAAACATAAAATCTTCTTTTGATCCAATCCTGAATGAACGATCCTGACTAGATGGTCCTGAGGCTCTGTCATGCCCAAACTCCGGCAAGTAAATCCACACCTGTATGAGAGAACTTAAACCAACACTATGTGAGACAATAACATTCTCTACTAGACACATGCAAGACATGGTTGCGACTATTTTTCGAAAATTAACCTATGTGGCTAAAAGTGGCTGAAAATGCAAGATTTGGCTAAGACCCCGAGAAGCCAAGGACCTAAGATTTACTAGGAAGACCGGACCCTATGTGGATTGCCTACGTATCACCCCTCGAAAGACGAGAATCAGGTATGCGTAGTTCGGGCAGATTGGATACGGGCGAAAAATAAACAAATAAAATAACTAATTTGGAGAAAACATATTTTTTTTTGTCTTTTCCTTGAAAATGATTAAACATGCAAACTCTTTTTGGATTTTCTTTTCCCTTTTTTATGATTTTTTGAATTGTGCAAAATGGTGAAAAAGTGCAAAATCTTTTTTTTTTTTTGAATTTTCAAGCTCTCTTTTTTTTCTTAACAAAATGTGGCAAAAGACATAATTGGATCTACTTGCTTTATTTTCACACTTCACCCTCTCTTTTTCTTTTTTTCTTTTTTTTTTCATTATTTTTTTCTTCATTTTTTCTTTTGCCCTCAGCTATCATTGGTCCGCCAAATGACGCTTTTACCCTTGAATAAATACAACATGTAGCTCATGGGATGCATCAGGATGGTCTGTTATTTTGGGTATACCTGACCTAGACGGACCCAACCCCTGTGTAGAGTCCCCTAAGTCAAATGCATATGATGCAAACACGCGTTCCTACTAGGGATCCGACATGAGGCTGAGTTATTCTAGGTTTAAAACCTGAGTTTATTGTTCTAGACCTGGCTTACCCGAGCGGACAGCTCGAGCCGGGGGGGGGGGGGGGGCAGCGTACCGGGAATACAGAAGCTTCGCCGGCTTTGCAACTTGTCCGAACCTCGTTCTAAATTTGGGATATGACTCTAACAGAAGAGAAGTCACACGAAGTGCACACTCCTCCATGATTTAGAAGACTCAGAGAGAAGGCGGGTTTCGTAGTAGTTTATATACAATTCACAGAATATCAAAGCGGTAAAAGCAACAGTTAGCACATTAGGCCCAAACATGTAACAAAATCAGATAAAGCCAAATATAACAATTTATCTAAGCTCGAATTCTTGAACCCTGAACCGAAGTTCTGGGTTCTTGTCCCCAACAGAGTCGCCAGAGCTGTCACACCTCCTTTTTTTCACTACACCCCCGGAAAGGGGTATAATAAAGGAGTTATTTCCAACTTGAAGTGACAATCGGAACGGGATTTATTATTTAAGAGATTCAGAGTCGCCACTTGGGAGATTTATGGTGTCCCAAGTCACCGGTTTAAAATCCCGAATCGAGGAAAAGAATGACTCTGTTTAACAGTCCGCGAACCAGAAATCCGAGTAAGGAATTCTGTTAACCCGGGAGAAGGTGTTAGGCATTCTCGGGTTCCGTGGTTCTAGCACGGTCGCTCAACTGTCATATTCGGCTTAATTATCTGATTTTAGAACATTTTGAACCTATGTGCCAATTTTAACTTATAACCGCTTTTATTCATTTTTTAAAGAAAGATTGAACGTCGTCTAAAACATGTCTTTGGATCGCGTCACATGAAATGCACGCGCAATCCGAAACACATTTTATTCAACATTTTAGGATTTGGATTTGGGTCACATGAAATGCACACCCGAGTTTAGGAAGGTAATATTATTAAAATACGCGCCTAAAACAACTACGCGTTTTTAGCTTTGCGAGGGCCATGAAAATTCGCTAAATGGCACACCTCGAATTCTAGGGGCAAAACGAGATTAAATGAGGGCCATGCAGTTGTCATTTTTTTTTGGCATGGCGTGATGGCTTATTATAGAAACTTCATTTATCTTTGAAATGACACACAATTCATTCAATTAAGGACTAAATTCCAGCCTTTAAGATTTAGAAGAGCAAAGAGAAATCAACTCCAATGATAGTCCAAACTAGCTTCACGTCAACTCTAGTAGACTAGGAGATCCAAAAATGATAAATTAACTTTGAGGCCAATATGATAAGTTCATCTCCTGAGTGCTATGCCAAACAGAGGAACCTTTATATAACATAAGCATTATGTGCTTTTGTGTCAAAATTCAAAGAACTAATGCAAACCAGTGGATCGAAAGAGGAAGAGGCGTCTGACAAAATCACCCACTTTACAGTAACCAGAGAACATTGTGAGCCAAAAGACAACACCCCCCTCAACGGCATCCCAGAAAGAAAAAGAAAATCTAAAGAATAAACCACCAAAAAATATTTTGAATTTTCATTTAATATCCCTGAAGAAAGATTTCGAAGCGAGAAATGAATAAGATAATAAATAATATTTTTTGGATTTCAGTTTGATTACCTTAAAGAAAACTTAAAGATAAACGAAAGATAAAGTATGCTTCTTTTCTATGTACAATATCCTAAAGTTCTAATGAAAATAAAAGAATTTTTTTTTCATTTTTCGCTAATTTCCAAACAAAAACACCTCAAAAGAAAATCTTTTTGGATTTTGGAATTATACCTTAAAGAAAGCTTTAAAGAGAGGTTACCCAAAGAGAAAATTCTCTTTTTTTCTGTGAATTTTGTCTCAATATACTAAAGGAGAATATAGAAACAATTTATTTTAAGTCCTTAATATTAATTGCCTATAAGGACAAAAAACAACCTCAAATTTTTTTTTCATTTTCTAGAATTAGTATTCTAAAAAAGACTTATAACGTCGAAATATCAAAAACGCGAAATTTCTCCTTTCTCTCATTTTTTTATTCTCTCAGCTTTCATCGCCTTGCGTTACCCGTGAGGGCTTTCATCAATAAGACTCTCTCATTTTTCATTTCCCTTGTTTGGACCGGAGTGTTGCCCCTGATATGAATCACCTCTACTTGCTTGACTTGGCATTCTACGAAGACTGATCGGAAGGTCTTTCTTTGGACCGTAATGTGGGCTTTTGGATAGGGTTAGAAAGAAAGGGTATCACGAAGGCTTAAAACAACTTGAGTGGGTTCAAACTTACAACTTTCGGAATCAGATCTTTTACATAACCACAACTTCTGCCCCAGTTTCTTTGCCTGGGGGCTTTTGGATTTTTATTTTGATGGGACCGAACCGTGAGGCTGCCTACGTATCCTTAAAAGGAATCAGGTCGAACGTAGTTCATGAAGATATTTTTTGTTGCTATTTTCCTTTCTTCTTCTTTTTTTCTTCTTTCATTCCTTTTTTTCCTTTTTTTTTCTTCTCTTTTCTTTGCTTTACTCTTTTTCCATTTTTTCTTTCTCTTTTTCTTTTTTTTTCTTTTCTCTTTTTTTTGTATCATATTTATAGACTCTGTTTCTGATTCCAAAAGAGGGATATGAAAGAAGATAAATAGGCTCAAAGGGGTAACAAAAGATGAAGTGTTTAGATAGCAGAATAAAATGCCTTCGTCATTCCAATCTTCAAAGCATGCCAAATACAAACAACACAATTAAACAAACCGAGGAACACATTTATAATATCTTTTGATTGTACCAGACTTGATAACCATATCCACACATTCGCCTTTTACATCTGTTGAATACAAAGCACCATTGGACAACACTCTCACTCCCCTTACCACGAACGGCCCATGCCAATTAGGGGCAAACTTGCCTTTAACTTCAACCTGATGCGGCAAGATGCGTTTCAATAGTATGTTCTATCTCACAAAATTCGGGCTTGAAGTGATCCCAAAATGCCTTTACTTATGTCCCTCAAATGTCCCTATCATCTTCGAAATTGTTTCATTGCTTCATGACTAAACTAAACTTTTGAAACCAGATTGAGAATTACGCGTGCATGTCATGTCACTAGAGTCAGCAGGAAAAGAACTATAAGGAAGAGAGAACTAAACAAAAATGACTAGAAATAACAGAAAATTGCATTAAACAGATGGTGAAAGGGTTTGAACAACAAACAAGCAAACTAAACTAGGGTTACAACCCTGGAACAACTCTAGACAACACTAAACGAGTTACTACGAAAAAACAAACTAGGCAAAATAAAAGGATAGAAGGGTTTGAATCACAAGACAATATCCGGATTACAACCCTGAAAATAACCCGGACAACAGAAATGACAACAAAATAAGCCACCAAGACTCCTCTTCAGCTAGCCAAGAGATGGAGCGTCTTTCCAATAACCAAGCACGGCACCTTAGCCACTAGGTTCCACGTCAATATTGCCAAAACCATTAACAACTTAATTATCATTAACTTCAGTCAGCAAGTTCCCAAGAGGATTCGCATGCTCCCTGTCACTGTCATTGATCACAATTACCCATTCTTGAATCATTCTTTCTATTTCCCTTTTCAAAGAACGACAATCTTCAATGCTGTGCCCTTGGACATTAGATTGGTACATGCATCGTATAGTAGGATCAAAGCCTTTTGCATATGGGTCTGGAAAAATGCTTTTGGGCACCCGTATCAACCAACTCAGTTCTGTTGTTGTCTGTCAATTCCTTTTGACTTTATGTTGTAGAGAAGAGTTACCACTTCAAAAACCACAAACCAATCATCCTTCTGCTATGAGTATAACAAAATGAAGCCATCACGTTGGCGTTAGGGCATTTAACAACTAAAACTATCATATTTAATGCAATGCACCTAGCCACAGTTATCGGTTCTAAAATGACTTCGAGGGTACGAAGGTCAGTTGGTATCATCCCAATTTGTTCATTTCAATCCTCTCTTTTCTTTTCTTTCCTCACCCTTCTTTAGCTCGCTCATTTTTCCTTCCCCCTTTTTCCTTTCGGATTATCACTCTTTTGTTCCCTTTCATTTCTCACATCCCATGACTTCACCTCTCTTTTTTTCTTTCTTCTCTCTTTTATTTTACTTGATTTTTCCCCTTTTTTTTCCTTTTCTTTGGATAAATAAAAAAATTATTCGATCGAACCTTATGTAGGTTTCTTACGTATCATGACCCCGCATGAATCGGATCTTTGCGTAGTTCTGGAAGATCATGAATAAAATAAACAAACTAACGTTTTCTTTTCATTTTCCTCTTTTTTTTTCCTTTTTACCTTAGTGACTATTCTGATGAGAAAAGAGAAATAAAAGAAGCAAATCCTTTTTTTTTTTGAACTTCCTAGACTGAATGCTCTATAACCTATTCTAAACTCAAGCTTAATGAACATGTTTTTTTTTCTTTTTTTTTTCTTTTTGAAACAAATACTCTATTAAGGAAAATCCTAGAAGAGAAAAACCTTTTTTTATTATGTTTTTTTAGGAAGAAAATCTAAAGAATAAACCACCAAAAAATATTTTGAATTTTCATTTAATATCCCTGAAGAAAGATTCGAAGCGAGAAATGAACAAGATAAAAAATACCTTTGGATTTCAGTTTTTGATTACCTAAAGAAAACTTTAAAGATAAACGAAATGAAATCAATCATTTAAAAGTGCTATACCAAATGACTACACTGATGATAGCACATAAGAGATGAAGAACTACCATCCGAACACTTAGCATCAACAGAAACATATAAACCGAAGAACGACCCAAGTATTGTCAAGTGTTACAAGCTCCAAACCAAAGCGGAAGTTTCTCACAACAAACACGAAAATAAGAACAAAACCATATGATTTTCTAAAGACGATTTCAATGTTAAACTTGATAACAAAAATCATGAATAATACTTGTGAATGGAACAATCAGAGGCAAGAAAACTGACCAACAGTAAATGAAACCAGCACCGGAGTTACGAACATTAACCTCGACAAATCGCAGACCTCGCCGGAAAACTTCCACCTCGATCAATCGCCACCAAACCGACGAAGCAGCAGTAAAACTCAACAAAACTCCACGACCGGACTTGAGTTAATTTCTATTAAAATCAGAAAGGAACGAAACTCTGAAATTCACATAGACTCCATAACAAATCTGAAAGACATGACCGAAGCGATTGTATCTCTGTGTGCTTTCGCGTGTATGTGTGTGTGCATTCAGAAACGGAGAAGAAGCAAAATCAGATGAGGGCTTCTGAGTTGTATCTATTTGAAGTAGAAGATCGGAACAGTGGGGTGGTCGTTACTGGTCCAAGAAGAAGCTGAGCGGTGGGTGAATTCAAGAAGACGATGACTGGGGGGTGAGGTTCTGTATTTTGGTCTCTGCGGCTGCTACCGATTTTCTTCTCCTCCTTTGTGTATTTTAGCTCCTTAGGTCTTATAGGTGTAGAGTCTAGGTTTAGGTGTATTTTTGTATATTTTGTCAATTAGTCCCTAGGACTTTTGTTTTAAGTCCTTACGATCTTTTTTATTTGTTTTTGTCCAAAGAAGAGTCTACAAGGGTCCCTAGGCTTAATGGACTAATCCGAATTGGACCAAGAGTTGGGCTCTAAATCTCTTAAAATTGTGATCCAACACCTTAATTGACTTTTTTTTTTAAATAAGATAAAAATACTACACAATACAAAAACTAACACTAATTAATTAAACTAAACATGAAACTATTTTTGTATTTTCGAAATTATGTAAAAGATAAAAATAAGGTACTATTTTTGTATTTTTTTAAATTATGAAAAATACATAAACTAAATATTTTTTGTAATTTTATTTTCTTGTAATAAATAAGTAAAAGAGTCAAAATGAGTTGAAGTAGCTATATTAGGCCTAAATTAACCATTTGCGTGCTAAAATATAACAAATCTTGGGTAGGGTTAAAAATCACATGTCTACACCGTATTTCCTTAAGGGTATTTGACAGACCAACTTCAGAGACTATGCATTTTGACACTTAGCCATATTTTTCATGCACAGTCCCTGCAATGTATACCCATTCCTTCATACACTTCAAAACTAGTTAGCACAAAACAAAACCTATCTAGAAAGAAGGAAAATAAAAGAAAGAAAAAGACATCGGTTGCCTCCCAAGAAGCGCCTTATTCAACGTCGCGGCACGACGTAGATTACCAATCACGAGACATGGAGAACCGCCACAACATGGACATCATCAACCTTGCCAAGATAATGTTTAACTCAGTGCCCATTGACTATAAAAACCTCATCATTCTTATTTTTCAAATCTAGAGCACCAAAGGGGGTTACATTCACTACTTCAAAGGGTCCACTCCATTTTGATTTCAACTTGCCCGGAAATATCCTCAACCGAGAATTAAGTAATAGCACAAAATCACCTTCTTTGAACTCCTTGTTGTGGAAATACTTGTCATGGAGGTACTTCATCTTCTCCTTGTAAAGGGACGAACTTGTGTAGGCATGATACCGGAATTCATCAAGCTCATTCAAATGTGCAACTCTTAGGTTAGCAGCGACATCCCACTCAAGGTTCAACTTCTTCAAAGCCCACATGGCCTTATGCTCAAGTTCTAAAGGAAGATGACACGCCTTACCAAACATCAATCGATCTAGAGACATCCCAATTGGCGTCTTGTAGGCCGTCCTATAAGCTCAAAAAGCATCATCAAGTATTCTGGACAAATCCGTCCGGTTGGCATTGACAGTCTTGGACAAAATACTCTTGATCTCCCGGTTGGAGACTTCAACTTGTCCGCTTGCTTGAGGATGGTAGGGGTTGAGACTTTATGAGATACTTGGTGAGTAAGGTATCAAAAGCCCGGTTGCAAAAATGCGAACCCCCATCACTAATAATGGCCCTCGGAGTACCAAACCTTGTAAAAATGCTTTTCTTCAAGAATGCCACCACACTCCTCGCTTCATTGTTGGGCCAACGGCCTCGACCCACTTGGAAACATAATCAACAACGACTAGAATGTAAGTGTTCCCACAAGAACTAACAAATGGACCCATGAAATCAATACCCCACACGTCGAAGATGTCTATCTCCAAAATGGTGGTGAGAGGCATTTCATTCTTCTTTGAGATCCCACCGGCTCTTTGGCATTCATCACAATGCTTGACAAGCTCACTAGCGTCCTTGTAGACGGTAGGCCAATAGAATCCACAAGTCAAAACCTTTGTAGCCACTTGATTCTCACTACCCTAGTGGTCTTGAATTGAAACAGATAGGAGTTGCTCGTCGGGAAATAAATCATTGATCTCAAGGCTATCATGTGGCCTCCCCTCTCCTCCTAACGGGACAAGTGGTCCGCCACTTGATTCTCACTACCCTTGCGGTCTTGAATCTCTAGATCAGACTCATGCAAAAGAGCACCACGCATCAATCTGCCTTAGATCCTCTGCTCATCAAATCCAAAGTGTCGCATGGTCAGTGTACATCACCTTGTGCCCATCAAATACTGGCCGAAAACTTTCTCCCATCGGGCAAAACNCTTTGGATTTGAACCTTGACGCTTGCTAGTTGCAGGTGCTAGTTCATTCTTCCTCAGCTTTTCGGACCAAACCCAGACACCACACCATGCTTGTGACTTCATTCATGTCTTAAGCAGCTCACATCTTTCATCAACTTCTGCATTTGGATTAACTTCTTGCCTTTCTTTTTTTTTCTTTTTTTCTTTTTCTTTATTGTGACTAACTTCTGTTGATCACCTCGGACTATTGACTCGCATTCTTGTCGCGAGCTTCTTTTGTTGCTAATCTGAATTGTGTTCTGAAGTGAATTCTCTTATTCTCCAAGTAGGCGCCTGATTGCTAATACTTGCATTGTTTTTCCTCGAAGCTTGAGCTGTTTTCCCTTGAAATCTGTGCTATCTTCCCTTGAAACTTGAATTGCTTTCCCTTGGTTTTCCAGGTGGGTTTTTGATTACCAACATTTACACTGTTTTTCCCTTGAAACTTGAACTGTCTTCCCTTGTTCTCCAGGTGGGCGCCTGATTGCCGAAATTTTCTGTGTTCCCTTGTTTTCCATGTGGGATCCTGTAACCAAAACAACCAAAACAAACAAAACAAACGAAATTTTGTGCCCCAGTTTGCACAAGGAAGATTTGTGAGTTGTTAGCAAAATTGTAAACCACTTATACTACTGATGCAATGATGAGAGTAAACTAAAGACTAGATTAAGATGTGCGTCTCCTACGAGTAAAACCAAGTAACTTTGACTAGCAAATGTGTCTGCTAAATTAAAACCTGAATGAACCAAATTAGGAAGTGCGTCTCCTAGGGGTGAATTTAAATAACCAAGACTAGGAAGTGCGTCTCCTAGGGGTGACAACTTCAGTGACTAAAACTAGAACGTGCGTCTCCTATGAATGAACTTTCAATTTAGGACGTGCGTCTCCTAAAAGAATAACTTGAAAGACCTTGATTAGGAAGTGCGTCTCTTAAAGGTGTATCCAGAAAGACCCAGACTAAGAAGTGCGTCTCCTAGGGGTGAAACTTCAATGACTCGAACTAGGAAGTGCGTCTCCTATGGGTGAAAATCAACTTAGGAAGTGCGTCTCCTAAGGGTAAAACTTCAATGACTCAAACTAGGAAGTGCGTCTCCTATGAATGAACTATCAACCTAGGAAGTGCGTCTCCTATGGCTGAAAATCAACTTAGGAAGTGCGTCTCCTAGGGGTGAAACTTCAATGACTCAAACTAGGAAGTGCGTCTCCTATGAATGAACTATCAACCTAGGAAGTGCATCTCCTAGGTGAAAATCAACTTAGGAAGTGCGTCTCCTAGGGTGAAACTTCAATGATTCAAACTAGGAAGTGCATCTCCTATGAATGAACTCTTAATTCCTGAAAGACCCAGACTAGGAAATGCGTCTCCTAAATAGTATAACCTGAAAAACCTAGACTAGGAAGTACATCTCCTAGGGGTAAACTTAATTTAGGAAGTGCATCTCCTAAGCAAAATATAATTTGGAAGACTTAGACTAGGAAGTGCGTCTCCTAGGGGTAAAACCATCAGTGACTCAAACTCATATGATCCAAACTAGGAAGTGCGTTTCCTAAGGGTAAAATCTCAATTTAGGAAGTGCGTCTCCTACAACAAAATATAACTTGAAAACCCCGACTAGGAATTGTTTCTCCTAGGGGTAATGTGTGATCTTCTCAATAGCCTTTGCGTAAGCAGAATTGGGGCATTACACCTGAAAATTTCAAGCTTCCCAGCTTTGGATTGAACATAGCTTCCGTCCCTGTTTCAGACAAAGAAAACTTGTGAGTTTAAACATGGTGTTTGGTTTGTGGCCTTGACTTTGCGGCGATTGCTCCTTCACTTGCCATGATAACTTTGATTTCACCTTGAAAAGACGTTGCTTGCTTATTGACTAACCAATTTATTTGCCAATCTTATCACCGAAAATACCTCTTCTCCGTTTAGACCCAATACCCTTTATCTGTTGCATTGCTCATGAACTGACATTTACCAAACCTTTTGTTTCACATGAATCACAAAGCACGTCAATTGCCACCCACTCAGTGTGTATGCTGTTCTTTCTTGACTCAAACCCCTGGTCCTATCCTTGAGGTCTACGGCCCCCTAATTTGCCATGATAACTTTGATTTCTGCTTGGAAGACCTTGCTTGTCACTGGTTAACCAACTTTTGTCAATCTTGCCACAGAAAATGCCTATGATCCATTCACCTAACACCCTCCATCCGTTGCATTGTTCATGAATTGATATGTACCAAACCTTTGTATTTTGCACGAATCCCAAAGCATGTTGATTGTTACCAACTCAGTGCGCTTGTTGTTTTTTCTTGACTTATGACACTTTGATGTACTAGCCAGATCCCGTTTTGTGCAATTGGAAAGCTGGTGGCAAATTTTGAAATCATTTCTCACTTGTCATGACCGAATTGACCCGGGAAGAGGAAGTAAACAAGACAAAAGGAACAGAGTAGAGGACAATGGAAAGAGATGATTCCTAACAAGAAAACTATAAAGTAGAAACCTATCGGATGTGCATACTAACTCTAATGACCATGACATGTACCTGCGGCCTATTTCGTTAAGCAAACCTGATGTTCAGCTCTTGTTGTACCTTTTTGCCGTGAAACCGGGCTTCAATGCTCCGCTTATCCAATCTGATTCACAATCCTTATTCGACTTGTAGTGCCCGAAGGATTTTCACCATCAAGCCTTTCTCATTTTGGTCTTTCTCTCAACTCACTGTCGCCTTATGGTGCCCGTGAAGGTTTTCGCCAATAAGACTCTCTCATTTTTTTTATTTCTCTCAGCTTTCATCGCCTTGCGTTACCCGTGAGGGCTTTCATCAATAAGACTCTCTCATTTTTCATTTCCCTTGTTTGGACCGGAGTGTTGCCCCTGATATGAATCACCTCTACTTGCTTGACTTGGCATTCTACGAAGACTGATCGGAAGGTCTTTCTTTGGACCGTAATGTGGGCTTTTGGATAGGGTTAGAAAGAAAGGGTATCA
>NW_017672741.1:15557-61913 GCF_001879085.1 Nicotiana attenuata | reverse complement strand
AGAAGATCGGAACAGTGGGGTGGTCGTTACTGGTCCAAGAAGAAGCTGAGCGGTGGGTGAATTCAAGAAGACGATGACTGGGGGGTGAGGTTCTGTATTTTGGTCTCTGCGGCTGCTACCGATTTTCTTCTCCTCCTTTGTGTATTTTAGCTCCTTAGGTCTTATAGGTGTAGAGTCTAGGTTTAGGTGTATTTTTGTATATTTTGTCAATTAGTCCCTAGGACTTTTGTTTTAAGTCCTTACGATCTTTTTTATTTGTTTTTGTCCAAAGAAGAGTCTACAAGGGTCCCTAGGCTTAATGGACTAATCCGAATTGGACCAAGAGTTGGGCTCTAAATCTCTTAAAATTGTGATCCAACACCTTAATTGACTTTTTTTTTTAAATAAGATAAAAATACTACACAATACAAAAACTAACACTAATTAATTAAACTAAACATGAAACTATTTTTGTATTTTCGAAATTATGTAAAGATAAAAATAAGGTACTATTTTTGTATTTTTTTTAAATTTATGAAAAATACATAAACTAAAATATTTTTTTGTAATTTTTATTTTTCTTGTAATAAAATAAAGTAAAAGAGTCAAAATGAGTTGAAGTAGCTATATTAGGCCTAAATTAACCATTTGCGTGCTAAAATATAACAAATCTTGGGTAGGGTTAAAAATCACATGTCTACACCGTATTTCCTTAAGGGTATTTGACAGACCAACTTCAGAGACTATGCATTTTGACACTTAGCCATATTTTTCATGCACAGTCCCTGCAATGTATACCCATTCCTTCATACACTTCAAAACTAGTTAGCACAAAACAAAACCTATCTAGAAAGAAGGAAAATAAAAGAAAGAAAAAGACATCGGTTGCCTCCCAAGAAGCGCCTTATTCAACGTCGCGGCACGACGTAGATTACCAATCACGAGACATGGAGAACCGCCACAACATGGACATCATCAACCTTGCCAAGATAATGTTTAACTCAGTGCCCATTGACTATAAAAACCTCATCATTCTTATTTTTCAAATCTAGAGCACCAAAGGGGGTTACATTCACTACTTCAAAGGGTCCACTCCATTTTGATTTCAACTTGCCCGGAAATATCCTCAACCGAGAATTAAGTAATAGCACAAAATCACCTTCTTTGAACTCCTTGTTGTGGAAATACTTGTCATGGAGGTACTTCATCTTCTCCTTGTAAAGGGACGAACTTGTGTAGGCATGATACCGGAATTCATCAAGCTCATTCAAATGTGCAACTCTTAGGTTAGCAGCGACATCCCACTCAAGGTTCAACTTCTTCAAAGCCCACATGGCCTTATGCTCAAGTTCTAAAGGAAGATGACACGCCTTACCAAACATCAATCGATCTAGAGACATCCCAATTGGCGTCTTGTAGGCCGTCCTATAAGCTCAAAAAGCATCATCAAGTATTCTGGACAAATCCGTCCGGTTGGCATTGACAGTCTTGGACAAAATACTCTTGATCTCCCGGTTGGAGACTTCAACTTGTCCGCTTGCTTGAGGATGGTAGGGGTTGAGACTTTATGAGATACTTGGTGAGTAAGGTATCAAAAGCCCGGTTGCAAAAATGCGAACCCCCATCACTAATAATGGCCCTCGGAGTACCAAACCTTGTAAAAATGCTTTTCTTCAAGAATGCCACCACACTCCTCGCTTCATTGTTGGGCCAACGGCCTCGACCCACTTGGAAACATAATCAACAACGACTAGAATGTAAGTGTTCCCACAAGAACTAACAAATGGACCCATGAAATCAATACCCCACACGTCGAAGATGTCTATCTCCAAAATGGTGGTGAGAGGCATTTCATTCTTCTTTGAGATCCCACCGGCTCTTTGGCATTCATCACAATGCTTGACAAGCTCACTAGCGTCCTTGTAGACGGTAGGCCAATAGAATCCACAAGTCAAAACCTTTGTAGCCACTTGATTCTCACTACCCTAGTGGTCTTGAATTGAAACAGATAGGAGTTGCTCGTCGGGAAATAAATCATTGATCTCAAGGCTATCATGTGGCCTCCCCTCCTCCTCCTAACGGGACAAGTGGTCCGCCACTTGATTCTCACTACCCTTGCGGTCTTGAATCTCTAGATCAGACTCATGCAAAAGAAGCACCCACCGCATCAATCTTGCCTTAGAATCCTTCTTGCTCATCAAATACCAAAGTGTCGCATGGTCAGTGTTAACAATCACCTTAGTGCCCATCAAATATGGCCGAAACTTCTCCATGGCAAACACAATAGCAAGTAACTCCTTCTTGGTCACTGTGTAGTTGACTTGGGCATCATTCATGGTCTTGCTAGCATAGTAGACCAGATGGAAGATTTTGTTGATTCTTTGCCCCAACACCGCTCCAACCACAACATTACTAGCATCACACATGAGCTCAAAAGGCAAGCTCCAATCCGCTGCGGTGATAATAGGAGTAGTAGTCAACTTGAACTTAAGCTACTTGAATGCCTCCATACAATCGTCATTGAAATGGAACTTGGCATCCTTCTCCAAAAGTTTACACAAAGGGTTTACCACCTTGGAAAAGTCCTTGATAAATCGGCGATAAAAACCCGCATCACCCAAGAAGCTCCTCACTCCCTTCACGGATGTAGGAGGAGGGAGTTTGGAGATCACCTCAATCTTAGCTTGGTCAACCTCAATACCATGTTTTGAAATTTTGTGGCCGAGAACAATGCCTTCCTTGACCATGAAGTGACACTTTTCTCAGTTCAACACCAAATTGGTCTCCGTACATCTAGCCAATACCCTATCCAAATTTTCCAAACAATCTTCAAACGAATTCCAACCAAGAAAAATCATCCATAAAAACCTCAAGAACGTCCTCTACTATGTCGGTGAAGATTAGCCATCATACACCGTTGAAAAGTCGTCGGTGCATTACACAACCCAAAAGCCACCCTCAAAAATGAGAAAGTACCATAAGGACATGTGAGTGGTATTTTCTTGGTCCTCGGGAGCAATAAGAATTTGGTTATAACCGGAGTATCCATCAAGGAAGCAATAAAAAGCACGTCTGGCCAACCTATCAAGCATTTGGTCAAGAAACGAAAGCGGGAAATGATCTTTCCGAGTAACTTTGTTGAGATTCCAATAGTCCATTCACACTCTCCACCCGGTGACGGTTCTTGGTGGGATCAATTCATTCTTGTCATTTGTCACCACAGTAATGCCCCATTTCTTTGGGATACATTGCACCGGAGAGGTCCACGAGCTATCAGAAATGGGGTAGACAACCCCGACATCTAACCACTAGATTATCTCCTTCTTCACCACCTCTTGCATTGCTTCATTTAATCTTCTTTTATGTTTAACGGAGGGTTTGGCACCCTCCTCCAAGATAATCTTGTGCATGCAAAAGACGGGACTTATGCCCCGGATATCCGCCAAAGTCCAACAGATTGCCCTTTTTCTCCTTTGCAGCACCTCCAAAGTGGACTTTACCTGCACGTTTGATAAGCACGAAGAAAGGATAACTGGTAAAGTAGAGGAAGGTCCAAGGAATTCATACCTGATGTGCAGGGGCAATGGCTTTAGCTCCAAGGTAGGAGGCTCCTCGATTGAGGGCTTTGTTGGAGGAGTCTTTCAGTTTTCAAGATCCAAAGGTAGTTTTCGGGGCTCATAAGTATACGACCCCATGCCTTGCAATGCATTTACACACTCCACATAGGCATCACTCTCCTCATCATCATCTAGGTTGAGCAAAAGTGCTTCCATTTGTCCTCAACATTCATTGTTGCACTAGCATCATCAACTATCACGTCGGGTACCAAATCGACAAATGAACAAACTTCATCACTATTCGGTTGCCTCATTGATTTGTAAACATGGAAGACAACCTTTTCATTACCCACCCGAAAAGTGAGCTCACCGGCCTCCACATCAATAAGCGCCTTCCCCGTAGCAAGGAAAGGTCTACCCAAAATGATAGGCACCTTATAGTCAACTTCACAATCTAAGATCACAAAATCCGCTGGGAGGATAAACTTGTCAACTCTTACCAATACATCATCAATAATGCCCAAAGGCCTCCTCATTATCTGATCCGCCATTTGCATCCTCATGGATGTGGGTCTTGGTTGCCCAATTCCCAAAGTTTTAAACACAGAGTAGGGCATCAAGTTAATACTTGCCCCGAGATCACATAATGCTTTGGTAAAATCGGTGCTCCCAATAGTGCTAGGGATTGTGAAAGCGCCTGGATCTTCAACTTTGCAGCCATTGAGTGCACAATAGACTCACTTGATGAGTCATCTTGATGGTTTCACAATTCATGAATCATTTCTTGGTTACCAAATCTTTCGTGAATTTTGCATATCCCGGTATTTGCTCCAATGCTTCAACAAATGGCACATTTATGGACAAACTCTTCATCATATCAATAAACATTTTGAACCGGTTCTCACTATTTTGCTTTGCAAGCCTTTGAGGGTACGGAGGAGGAGGCCTTGGCATTAGTGCCTTAGCCTTTTGCACCACCACTTCCGGCATGTCAATCACGTGTTCCCTAGATGGGTTCACCTCTTCTTGCGTCTCCTCCACACTTGCATCTATATCAATTCTCACTTCTTCATTAGCTTGAATCACATTGCTTGGGATTTCATCCTCTTGAACCACAACATCTTCATCCACAATCCTTCTTTGATTTGAGGTGGGTGCATCTCCAGCTTTTCCACTTCTAGTAGTCACGGCCATAGCATATCCCGTATTATTCACACCCTTCGCGTTAACCACCGTATCACTAGGTATTCCCCCTTAGGACGAGTGTTCAATGATTGTGAGATTTGGCCTAATTGAACCTCCAAATTCTGAATAGAAGTGTTGTGCGAGGCTATGTGAGCATCGGAGTCGCCATTATTCTCCATCATCCGTTTAAACATGTTTTCAATTCTAGTCATCTCATTGGAAGAAGAGCTCGGGCCTTGAGAAGGATAGGGAGGTGGATTGCTTGGTTGTTGGAACATCAGAGGCCTTTGAAAACCCGACCCCTGGTTATTGTTGTTGTTCCACCCTCCTTGATTATTGCCTCCCCAGTTGCCCTGATTGTTGTTGCCCCAATTGCCTTGATTACCCCAATTGCCTTGATTTCCTTGATTGTTCCAATTTCTTTGATTAGAATTACCACCACTCCAATTGTCTTGGTGGTTTTGGTTGTTCCAATTACCTTGGTTCCCTTGTGACCTCCATTGTTGTTGATTTTGCCCTTGAGCATTGTTTCTTTGACCTTGATAATTATTGACATATTGAACTTCTTCATCTTGCTCATTGAATAAATCACCTTGATCATAACCACTATCATCTTGCATAAATTATTCCGAACGGTTTTGTATTTGTTGACCTTGTTGTCGTATTTTGTTTACCATCATATTCACACCTTCCATTGAATGCACTTGTTTCGGCCCTTGAACTTGTTGAAGCTGAGCCTTGGCCAATTGGTTCATGGTAGTTGTCAACTCGGCTATAGCTTACCCGTGGTCATGTAACTCCTTGTGTAGGTGAATAACATTAGGGTCACCTTGTGGCACATTGGCTCTACTTTGCCACGCCGAAGAGGTATCCACCATCTCATAATGAATTTCACAAGCTTCTGCATATGGCGTGTTCATGACGTTACCCCGGGCGAGTTGGTTAACCACACATTGATTAGTTGTGTTGATCCCCCTATAGAAGGTCTGTTGGATCATGGACTCGGTCATATCATTGTTCGGACACTCTTTAACCACGGTCCGATATCTTTCCCAAATCTCGTGCAATGGCTCATTGGGTTCTTGCTTGAAGGCAAGAATCTCATCCCAAAGCGTTGCCATATGTCCCGGAGAGAAGAATTTGGAAATGAACTTTTCTGCCAACTCTACCCAAGTGGTGATGGAATGGTTGGGAAACCTCTCTAACCAGTCCAATGCTTTTCCCCGTAGATAAAAGGGAAAAATCCTCAACCTCAGCGCATCCTCAGAAACATTTGTTTGCTTGTTTCCCCAACAACTATCGACGAACCCCTTGAGATGCTTGTAGGCATTTTGACTCGGAGCCCCGGTGAAGAAACCCCGTTGTTAAAGTAGTGTAAGCATCACGTTGGTGATTTGGAAGTTGCCCGCCCTAATACGGGGCGGGACTATAGCACTTGCATAACCCTCGTTTGGGAATTGTCGATGGGCTACCGCTCTTGGTGGAGGTGGGGGAGGGACGAGCACATTATCGTGAGGCGGGCGGCCTCGACTATTAGCTTGAGGTTCAATAGGAACCTCATCCATGGCATCATCGTCCACGTCCTCCCCCAAGTGCACATTTTCGATGGGCTCGTTGTTGAGAGCCATTTTCGTACCTAGAATCAATTCAAACACAAATTAGTAACTCGGAAGGATAGAAATACAAAACACACAAAAACCTAGATCTATAGCTAAATCTGGTTAACTCCCCGGCAATGGCGCCAAAAATAGATCTCGGCCAAATCCATACCACAATTAAGTAGCGAGGCGGTCGATACAATAATAACCCAACAAAGGTCGGGATCGAATCCACAGGGAGTAAGAATATGGGATTAGGTATTGCAAGTTTTGGCTTAAATTTTACTTCCACAATGTTGATTGGTATATTACTTCTACTTTACTCTATTGATTGCAAAGATAAAACTAAAGGACAATATTTTTGGTTTTGAGTTGTTTTTCAATTGATAAAGGAATCTAGGGTCGTGACTTCCACCTAGGTGGCTACCTAACGGGTTGTAAACTATACCGCAAGTTTGATTTATTGGAGTTGTGGTATAGCAAACACACGTAATTGCTCACTCTATACCTCTCGGTAGTTTGTGTGATTTTTCCCGAGTTGGCTTTCTCAAGCCCAAATGGTTATTTGCACAAACAAGTGATATATGCTCAATTCGGGTCTTACTATCTCTAGATTTGACCCTTTAACTGGGGCTATCAATTCCTTGAATTCACCCGAATTCCTTGCTAGCCAAGTTTTCCTAAACCTAGTCTTTTTTCTCAAGCAATGGCTAGGTCAAAAAGGCATGAATCAATGTTTGCAACCATTAATTCTATAATTTAAGAACAAACAAGGCTAGATATCACGAACCCAATCACAAACAAGCCCTAAAATTAAGTACCCACACAAAGGTTGGGTCACAACCCTAGCCAAAGATTTATGTACTCATAGAAAATGAACAAATACAAGAATAAATTAAGATAGAATGCATAATCATTGATTAAACAAAGAAAATCTAGTGTTAAGAAGTCAATCTATTACAAAATTACTTAAAGAAGCAAATAAAAACGTTCAGGTGCACCTCTGCAAACAAAACTTGACCTAAAAATGACAAAAAAATTTATTTATACTAAGCTGAAAATATCTTACAAAAATGCCCCTACGGAGATTATGCGGCCGCATAATTCTGATGCGGACCGCAAAATGGCCTTATGCGGCCGCACAATTCTGGTGCGATCCGTACACTTTGGAACTTGGGACTGGAACTTGAGGTCTTCTGCGGTCCGCATGAAAATGGTTGCGGCCGCACTGAGGTTTCTGCGACCGCACAAAAGTGATGCGGTCCGCACTCTTCAGCTTTTGGACTTAGATCAACTCTCTGATTCTTTACTCTTGCGGAACGCATAATTATGATTGCGGCCGCACTTGATCTCCTACGGCCGCACATTTTTGGTGTGGTCCGCACTGTCTGAGTTGTCTAAATCTCGTTCTCTGAATCTCATTCTGCAGCCGCACTAGAATTGTGCGGTCCGCACTTCTAACTCCTTGGCCCGGTTTTGGCTCTTGTTCACTTTGACTCCTTTATGAGTTGATTTTGCTTTCTTTAGCTCGTTTCCCCAATATTCCTGCAAGTAAGCACATTTTGTTAGTTTTCGGGAATACCTTCAAGCATTTTGAGCTAAAACGCAAGTAAAAGAGAGAAATTAAGCGGTCAAAATCCCTACTTATCAGTACTCAGGATACAATCAGATAACCATTGCCCTAGAAGATGTTGAGAAGACAACATTCACTTGCCCATAAGGTATTTTTGCTTACAGGAGGATGCCGTTCGGGTTGTGTAATGCACCTGCCACTTTTCAGAGGTGCATGATGTCTATATTCTCCGATTTGGATGGGAAGTGTCTTGAAGTATTCATGGACGATTTCACCCTCTTTGGTGATGACTTTGAGGATTTCTTGAAGAATTTGGAGCTCGTGCTTGAACGTTGTGAAGCCACTCACTTGGTTCATAACTAGGAGAAGTGCCACTTTATGGTGAAAGAGGGAATTGTCCTGGGCCACAAAGTAACTGCACATGGAATTAAAGTTCATAGAGCTAAGGTTGATGTAATTGCTAGACTCCCTCCACCGAGTTCTATGAAGAGCATAAGGAGTTTCTTGGGACATGATGGGTTCTATAAGAGGTTCATCAAAAACTTTTCCAGCATTACCAAGCCGCTGACTACATTGCTAGCAAAGGATGTCAAGTTTTTTTCCATTGTGGAGTGCTTAAGAGCATTCAAATTGGTAAAGGAGAAGCTTGTGAGTGCTCCTATTATTGTGACACCTGATTGGAGCCAGCCATTTGAGATAATATGTGATGCCAGTGATGTAGCTGTGGGGAAGTTCTAGGGCAAAGAAAAGATAAGATGTTTAGGCCCATCTACTATGCAAGCAGGACGTTGAATGATGCTTAAGTCAACTATGCCACCACTGAGAAAGAGTTCTTTGTTGTGGTCTTCGCATTAGACAAGTTTAGATCATACCTAGTGGGGAGTAAAGTGATTGTACACACTGATCACTCAGCCTTAAAATACATGTTGAGTAAGAAGGAGTCCAAGTTGCATCTGATACAGTGGGTGTTGTTGCTCCAAGAGTTTGACTTGGAGATCAAAGATAGAAAGAGCACAGAAAATCAAGTCGCAGATCATCCTCTCATCTTGAGAGACCTCCGGTTGAAACGGTTGACATAAGAGAAGAGTTCCCCGATGAGTAGATTTTCTCCATTGCTGTGGTCTCCGAAAGGCCGCCTTGGTATGCTGATGTAGCCAACTTTTTGGCTAGTGGATGGTTGCCTCGTGATCTCTCTCGTGATCAAAGAAAGAAGCTTCAAAGTGAGGTAAAAAGCTATTTTTGAATGACTCTTTCTTGTTTAAACTGTGTGCAGATTGTGTGATTCGAAGGTGTATGCCTAAAGGAGAGATGGCATGCATTCTTTCCCATTGCCATGATGGAGAAGCTAGAGGACACTATGGTGGATATCGCAGTGCAACAAAGGTCATGGAAGTCGGTTTATATTGGCTTACTTTGTACAAGGACGCACAGACGTACATAGTTGCATGTGACAAGTGTCAAAGGGAAGGTAAAATTAGCAAGAGGGATGAGATTCCACTAAACTCCATTCTGGTATGTGAAATTTTTGACGTTTAGGGCATTGACTTCATGGGCCCGTTCCCATCGTCTCATTCATATGAGTATATCCTAATAGTTGTTGACAACATCTCTAAATGGATCAAAGCAATCCCTACTAGGACCAATGATGCTTGGGTGGTTTGTGAGTTCTTGCGGAAGAACATCTTTACCCGCTTTGGGACACCTCGAGTGATTATCAGTGACAATAGGTCGCACATAATGAACAAGTAGTTGACACCATTGTTGTCTAAGTATGGGGTCACACACAAAGTAGGAACCCCGTGCCATACCCAAACTAGAGGGCACGTTGAAGTAGCTAGCCGTGAAATTAAATGAATTCTTGAAAAGACAGTTCGTGCTTCCCGTGAGGATTGGTTTGTAAAGTTGGATAAAGCTCTATCGGCATACAGAACTGCATTTAAAACAACCATAAGGACTTCACCATTCAAACTAGTGTATGGAAAATCGTGTAACCTACCTGTTGAGACAGAACATAAACCTTATTGGGCAATTAAGATTCTTAATATTGATCTTAGTCTTGCAGGTGAACACAGGTTGGCACAAATGAACGAATTGGAGGATTTTAGACTAGACGCGTATGAAAATGTGTGAATTTTTAAGAAGAAGACAAAGAGATGGCATGATCTCCTGATTAACCCAAAGGAGTTTCATGAAGGGGACAAAGTCTTACTATACAATAGTAGAATTAGGTTGTTCCCCAAAAAATTCAAATCAAGATGGACAGGTCCGTATGTAGTGAAACATGTCTCACCGTATGGTGCCATTGAGATCCAGGATGAGGAAGGGAATGATTGCCTTAAGGTTAATGGGCACAGGTTGAAACCGTACCTTGTTGGAGGATTTGACAAGCAATCTTCTAGCATCGTGATCAAATGAGCCTAAGTGACGGAGTAAAGCTGACGACTATAACTCAGAACTACTTCTAACCCTTTTTCCTGCTTTTGTAGAATAGCTTAGATAACTGTAGATTAAGATGTTTAGAGTTAGGAGTTTTGGTACTTATTTGGACAGGTATAAGCATGAATCGAACACAAAATATGTACATAATAGTGTCGGGTGCAACCCGCAGGTTAAAAAGCAATAAATCACCGGAACTTTGAGAAAATTGTGCTGCTGCGCTGCATGGGGCACCGTGCTAGGCCATGAGGCTGTTTCTGACAGAACACAAGCTCTCTGAATATCTCCATTGTCGTGCCGCATGGGGCGCTGCGCACAGCGACGCGGTTGTGGTAAAAATTTCGACCTTCCATTTATAAACAAAAAAAATAATTAAAATTCAAATTTTGAAAAAACTAGACAGACTACTCTAACCCTCCCCCCCCCCCCTCCCCCACCCATTTATTTCTCACTTTCTACCATATCTCTCATTCTCTCACTCAAACCTCTCCTCTCTAACTCACCCCCAAATCCCCCATTCTTCTTCTTCTTCAAAGTTCTTCACCTCCAGTTCTCCCACCTCCATCACTCATCAAGAGAAGTTTTCTTTTCTCATCTCTTCTCTTTTTGTAGTAATATAAGGTAGTTTAGTTCATATCTCTAACCCTAGGTAGTTTTTCAATTTTTTTTGGTTAATATTCATCTTTTGGCCAAATTCTTGCATAAACTTGTGGGATTTCATTGTTCTTATGATTGTGGGTAATTGTTGGTGTGTTTTGATGGTGTTGGAATTAATTTGTGTTGAAGCTTTGTGAGGGTGAATATGGCGGAAAATTGATGGATTTTATATTGAAATTGGAGCATTTTGTGCTTTTGCTACTATATGGTGGTGTTTTGGTTGTAGTTGGGTTTTTGATTGGTGTTGTTGTGTAGTTGTCCTATACCAATTGAAGTTAAAATTATGAGTCGAACTTGATGAATACAATGTGTTTGATAAATGCCTCAATGATATAGAAGGTGAAGCAGTGCTTAATTAGAGGATATTTGTTATGAGATAATGTGATGCTTGATGATAAGTGTGGAGTGGGAGGTCATGTTCGTGTGTTGTGAAACATTAACGTGTTAGCCCCGAGTGCTAATCGATTGACCACGCCATGCTAATGTATTGCTAGGTGTTATTTGGGATGTCCGATTAATGCTATGTGCTTGTGTAGTGTTTTATTGTATCTTCTTAATTTTGTAGTAGTGAATTAGTATAAATTCTTATTTTTCTTTTCTTAGTTACTAGTTTAGCTTCTTGATTTTATATTTTACATTAGTATAGTCTGTGGTGATGTTTCTGTACTATTATATTGGTGGTTGGGTGGGTAGTTGATTACTTGTGGCGTGCTTTCAATGGGGTAGTCTGTGTCCCCGGTATACATTGTACTCGTGAACATGCCAATAAAATAAGTGTGGGGTGGTTACCCCGTTTGGTCTTGTTTTTATTTTACGTTTTGTGGCTAATGTTGTTCGTCTTGTGCAAATACAATGTCTCGCCGCCCTAGCTAATGTTCTAAAACAGGTTCCTCATAGGTTGCCTCTAGTAGCCGTAGAGGAGGTAGGCGGGCACCTCCCCCCGCCCCAGTAGAGGAGGAAGAGGAGCGCATTGATCTCGATGCGGATGTAGTACCATGCTGCAAGTATGGCATTCGGACTGTGCCAACTCATGCTAGGATGGGGTACTAGACCTTTGATCCGGCAGTGAGTCCCGACCTGTAAGTCGGTATTGATGATGGTATACTAGCCAGGAAATACTTGGGGATTTACAGCAATATCAGATACCTGGGTTTTGAAAGCTTGTTCTGTCCGAGTGAGTCAGTGAACGTGAACATGGTTATGGAATTCTATGCTAACTAGTAACCTGAGGCCAGTTTAGATTCGGTGTATGAAGTGGAGGTGAGAGACAAGATGATTTCCTTTTCTTCCTCCGAGGTAATAAATAAAATCATGTGGTTCAAAGAGCATTCTCATAAGTTGTTCCAAAGGCTACTGCGTCATCCCCTTTATCCTGATATTAGAAGCCAGCTGTGTGGCGTGGGGTCTCTTGCCACATGGACGCGAGATGCTAATGAGTTCTATAAAGACATGAAGAAGTTCCATTTCCAGCGTCCCGCCAGGGTCATTTTCCGGTTGATTAATGCAAAGATCATGCCTGCCTAGAACGACACTGATGTCCCCCAGTTGAAGGTGTATCTCATTTATGCTTTCTTGACTTGAATGAATTTTGATCTGGTAAGATTATGCTTGAGCACATGTCTCGAGTACGACCACTTGGGGCCCGCCCCCTGTATTTTCCAAGCATGATCACGTGGCTTCTGCGGACACACCATGTGGAGGAGGAGTACCATTATGACCGAACGATTTCGGTTCTGAGGCCTCATAAGCCTTTTGATGTCACATTTGTGATAGACCAACCTCCCCCCCCCCTCCACTACTATTGTTCCAATATATCAGAGATTTATTCGTTTTGAGGAGACACTGCAGCTGCTATTTGCTAGTATGCACCTTCACGCTGCTCGGGGGAGGTTGACTTGGCAGAGCTGCAGGAGGACCATCCCTTCTCCATGGTCACGCAGCAGTAGTTGGGCTTAGCCGATGGAGTACAGATGCCACAAGATGAGGATGCCAATTCTATTCCTTCTGATGATGAAGAGTACCTGTGCAACTTTGAGGGTGTTGTTGAGGAGTAGGCCACGGGCCTCAGAGAGTTACTGTTTACCGTAAAAATGGTAATAACAATTAAATTTGATTTTGTGAGGTTCTAAAAATACGTGATCTATTTTTATGCCAGTTGTTAAGCAGTTTATGCTATGTGAAAGACTTAGAAGCAAGATAAGAGCTTAAAAACGAGATATTAACCGAACCGAATCACTGTCAATCGGGGCCTCGAGATTGCTTATTCGGGGCCTCGAGGTCGAGTCGGATGCTCGGCTGGGAGCTATCGAGGGTAGTCGATGGGCGACTAACGATTGTTATAAGATCAATGATATCACTTTATGATCAATAATAGGCAATAAATGAAGAACAATAAATAGAACACAATGAATGTAAGCAATAAACGAAGCAATGAACTCAAGAGAATATGTTAGAGGGCAGAGAGAATGTTCTTGTATATTTTACTATGGACCATCAGGTAGATACAAAATGACAGGGATCCCCTTTATATATGAGGGGAAATCCGAATATAGTACTAATGCATTAGTTACAAAAGATATGGAGATGGGACAGCTAGTTGAGGTCATGATTCGGATATGAGCATAGCTCACTAGACTTTGTCAGCTCTACATGCGCGCCTAGGGAACTCCCCTACTTTTTCATTATAACCGTTGGTTTGCACCGCCCCGTGATCGAGCATCGCTAGGCCTCGAGGGTGAACATCGACCATAGCCTTGAACCTGTGAAATATGCTTACGAGCCATCATAACGACGGGAAATTTGACCCTCCGATTTTACCGTATACAGATAGTCCCCGTGTTTCTTAGAGTGAAAGTAATAAGAAACGACCTTGAATGCATGCCCCTCTGGTACTTCCGTAACAACGGCAGTTACAAGGTACAAAAAGATGGCGTACACACAGCCCCCGAAAGCCTTTGCATTGATCACAGCGGTTGGCTATCCCTTGGCCCCTTCAACGCGCGTGTGGGGCTTCTATAATTACTTCTTCTTTCGTTCTTTACAACTCGCTGCACCACCAAGCTCCCAAAAAGGGTTCCTTCTTCCTTTACCTTCGCAACTTCCCTTTCCCTTTTGAAATCTTTCAGAAATGACGAAAGCTTCCGCCTCTGCTTCTTAGGAGAACGTGACCTCCTCCTCTTCGCTTCCACCCAAAGGCAAAGCGGCAGTGCCTCCTTGTGCCGAGGAATGCATTCCAGGATTTTTCTCAATGGCTTCCGATTTCAAGGTCGAGAGACCTTCTTCGAAGCCGGGGCGTCGAGAGCCTGTGTCTCAGTATATCAGTTCAATAACAGACGTTGAAAAGGTGAGGACTGACTGCCACTGGGGGGGATGTGGTGCTTGTGGAGATCCCTTCTCTGGAGGATATAACGACATATAAAGCCGATTTTCTCAGTGTGTATACTTACCCATTTACCCTTTCTTCCACGCACTTAATTTCCTCTGCTAATCCAGCCGCAACAATTTACCCTGGTGCGGTCACGGATCTCTCGGGCTGGGTCGGCCGGCTGGACTCGATATGCCTATACGCTGAGCGAGCGTGGCGTGATCTGTCTCAAGCTCGATGGGAAGCTAAGGACCATGGTGAGCCTTCACCCCTGTTGCACTCGTATCTTTCAATCTGAATTGCTACTGATAGTGATCTCACTCCCTGTGCTTACCTCTTGTATTTGTGTAGGTCTGGGGGAGTTCTCTCTGATGAAGGGAACATCGCTTCGTGAGGAGGGTGTTTCGGTACCTGATGGAGGGAAGAAAAGACAAAAGGACCCGTCGAATGAACTTTTGGAGTCCAAGAAGATCAAGGCGGGAGAAACTCAGGCCGACCCGGCAGCCCTAATTCTGGAGATAACAAGAAGTCTCCGAGTCGAAGGCAAGAAGGAAAATGATTTCTCGATGGCATCCGAGAGAGGGGAAAACCTGATCGACCCCCATGCCACAGAGATGGTGGCTCCCGAGCAGGAGCTTGATGTCGTCGCGGCCCAACTTCGGGCTGGAGAAACTACGGAGGAGGTGTCGGGTGATGCTCCCGAGTCGGTCGATGGCCAAAATATCCCTCGAGCCAAGATGTATTCGGTAAGCGATTCGGAGGAAACCAGTTCTGGAGCTCTGCAGGGACAAGAGGCGACCCTGATTGGCCCTGTCGGTGTTATTGTGGTGAGTGACTCTCCTCAGGGAACGATCTCACCTCCAAGGGGGAAACAAGATGCCCAAAATGAAGAACCTTCCGATGCGGGGGTGCCCATCGGAAACAGAGATGCGCTTGAAGAGCCTTTAGCCGTTTCTGGGGGGATTCCCAAGCTCGAGGCTTCGCTTGTCTTCAGTGAGATAGGCTCTGCGAGTAGGTAGTTCTCGTAAATCCTGCCTGTCATCCTGATCTTTATCTTTCTAACTTGTCTTTTTTATGCTTCAGGCCAGGGCGCTTTATAATCAAACTTTCGCTCGGCTTCAGGATGAGGTGGCCCGTCACGATCATGAGAAGACTTGCCTTGTTGAGCAGGTTACCTAGTTTTTCATTTGCTATGGCTCGACTGTTTATCAGATCCCAACATTTTTGACATTTTTAATCTAGTTTGCGCAGTTTGAGGAGACAAGTGCCCTACTGAGGGAGGAGCTCCGAGCCAAAGACTCTGAAGTTCTCGAACTCAAACGGCGCGTGAGAGAGATAACTTCTGAGAGGGATACCCTCCAGGAAAAGATATCCTTAGTTGGGCATCAGCTTCATTACGCGAGGGCGGATAGTGACAAGTATAGAGGTGTCCATTCTAAGCTAGTTGCTGCACTATCCGAGATCAAAACTGAAGCTTGGGCGCTTATATCTTTGCATAAAGAGGATGTCGTTGCGATAAATGCTCAATCCGGGAGAGCGCCTGAGGAGGCCGAGTTGAAATTCACTCAAGCTGTGGAGCATGCTTGGTTGGAATCTCGGAGGCGGACTCTCAAAGATATACAAGCGGGAGGGTATCAATTTGTCTGCCAAGCTCGAGAGGGTGAAGACCCTGGGAAAGGAGGGTGTTGCCCTATTTGCTTTTGGAGGTGCGTCAGGTAGCGGCTTAGGATATGATGAGAACGAAGGTGGAGCCCCCGGAGAGGAAGAGGCCGTTGAAGGACCCGAAGTTGGAGCCGGAATCGTTGGGGCACAACCTCTAGTGGAGCCATCGAAGATGTGGGCTCGATGATAGATTAGGGTTCTGGTTGGTTCCTTCTTTGTAAAGGTTTTTACAGGCCTTGTAAGCATGCCTTTATAAGCAATATGTATAAAAGGCTTTTCATTCTTTATCACTTCTTTTCCCCTTTGTTTTTAGTGCCAGGGACAGTGGCTCTTACGCATTGGGTCGGTACGCCCTTTTATATGTGCTGGCGACAGTGGCTCTTACGTTTTTGCTCTTAGGCATATTTAGTTAATTGTTTTGGGTTCAATCTCCGAATCGGGTTTCGACTTGAGCTCATTTGACCCTCATGTTTTGAAATATAGAGTTGTCCCTTAGACATTTACGTATTGGGTCGGTACGACCTTTTGTGTGGGGTGGCGACAATGGCTCTTACGCTTTGGGTCAATGCGACCTTTTATGTGTGGGTTGGCGACAATGGCTATTACGCCTTGGGTCGATGCAACCTTTTATATAGGCTTTATTTTTCCCTCGATAAGGATTTTTTGAAATAGCGTTTGCCTGACTCTTCGACGGTTTAATAAAAAACCTCGATTGCGAGTCGTTATATGGCGATGATCGAGCACCTCCGGATGTTTGGCTCGGAAGCTGAGTATCTCGAAGCTAGTGTTTAGGAGCTGACATGGTCGAAGCTCTTTTGCCTATGTCGATGGTAGCCTATTTAACCGGTTCTTTTCAAAGTAGATTCGAAGTAATTGAAGGCCTGTGATTTCGTAGCGATGGTCGGGCATCCCCGAGTCGCGTTAGTTTGGCTGGTACAGCCTTGTGACCATAGACTTTTATGTTTGGCCGGAACCGTTTAGTCCCGAATGAAGTAGTTTCGGCATCTATATCGAGGGTATGCCTTTTAGGGGTCGTACAAGTTCGATATATAGCGTTAACTTTGAGATCGGGTTTATGCCTTTAGTAAGGTCTTACAAGTTTTACATGCCTTTAAGGCCTTACAGTTTTGGATACTTGGTACAAGTATGGTTCATGCCTTGCTCGAGGTCTTACAGATATTGTCACTTGGTACAAGTGCGATTCATGCCTTGCTTTAGGTCTTACAGATATTGTTGTTGCCTTATACAGGTCTTACGAGATCGAGTCTGCCCATTTGGGGTCTTATGGCCTTGGATTGCTGATAAGTCGATGGAGATGGCAATTGACGGCAATCCCCAAGTTATCGAGGATTTCTCTGCTCGGGAGCCATTGTGATCTCGATGTTGCCTCTTTGAGGGTTTATAAGTTAGGATGGCATTGGCCTCTTGGAGCCTAACTTCTTTCGACGGTGGTCCTCGAGATCGGGGTACCATCTCGGGACTTATAGTTATATTAGTGGCTTCTTGGAGCCTGTCTTCTTTTGATGGAGGTCCTCGAGATCGGGTACCATCTCGGGACTTATGGTGATATTAATGGAAAGGTTGCCTATTTGAAGGTTCATGAGTTAGGAGCTCCGCCCTCGGGGTAGTATCGTTTCGAGTTGTCGACGCCAGTCCCCGCGTATTCGAGACATTTTTGTCTTTGGAGCCATTTTTTGCAAAAAATATCGGGCTTTCTTGAAACGCATAATGCTTTTGGGAAGTATTCTTTGATTACTTGGTACAATTATACACGCCTTTGCTGTTAAGGGCTCAGTTGTTCTATGCGGACACAGTTCGTTCGACCGTTTGGCCCAGTACATTACTTTCTTGTCGAGACCCCCTTTGATGCATCTCGGCTTCTCTGAGTAGGTGATCTTCCGGGGGGATGCCCCCCATTATTCGAGGTTGATTGCAAAAGAAACCTTGAATACTTGTTGAGTCATCCTTAGACAGCATACGGATGTTGCCTCGTTAAAAACCTTGCCGGTAAAACCCTTCCAGGGACAAAAACCGGTCGAAGGAAAAGAGTGCAATGCATGCTTTTGAGAGCCCGAGGTCCTCGAGCTTGAGGGTGTTTCAGAATCTTTCATCGGACATCTTAGCAGTAGTATCGTTTTAGCATTGATATGTTCCTGTTGCTTGGAAGTTGGTCGCCTTCCATGGTACCGAGCTTGTGGGACCCTTTGCCGATTACTCCGAGGACGCGGTACGGTCCTTCCCAATTTTGTCCTAGCTTTCCTTCATTAGGGTTTCGGGTGTTGAGGGTGACTTTCCTAGGGACCAAGTCCGCGACTCCGAAACGTCGGAGGTTTGTTCTCCTGTTATAATACCTTTCGATCCTTTGCTTTTGGGTGGCCAGTCAGACCAGCGAGGCTTCTCTCTTTTCATCTAATAGTTCAAGGGCCGTAGTCATGGCCTCGTTGTTCGAGCTTTCAGTGGTGTGTCAGAATCTGGCGCTTGGCTCCCCGACCTCTATCGGTATCAAAGCTTCGGCGCCATAGACTAGAGAGAAAGGTGTCTCCCCTGTGCTTGATTTTGAAGTTGTTCGGTATGCCCAGAGCACTTCGGGCAATATTTCTCTCCATTTTCCCTTAGCCCTTTCCAACTTCTTTTTGAAGTTTTGGATTATGGTTTTGTTTGTGGACTCGGCCTGGCCGTTTGCACACGGGTGGTAAGGCGTTGGCAGGATTCTCTTGATTTTGTGATCCTAGAGGAACTGTGTTACTTTGCTTCCGATGAACTGCCTCCCATTATCGCATGTTATCTCGGAAGGAATCCCGAATCGGCACATAATGTGGTCCCAGATGAAGTCAATGACTTCTTTCTCTCTTATCTTCTCGAAGGCCTGCGCTTCCACCCATTTTGAGAAATAGTCAGTCATAAACAAAATGAATTTAGCTTTACCTGGCGCCGTTGGCAGAGGTCCGATGATGCCCATTCCCTATTTCATGAACGACCATCACGATAAGACTGAATGTAGCTGTTCGACAGGTTGGTGAATCATAGGGGAAAATTTCTGGCATTTGTCACACTTTCGGACGAATTCCTTAGTGTCTTTTTCCATGTTATCTCAGTAGTAGCTTGCCCTGATCACCTTTCGGACTATGGAATCGGCGCGGAAGTGGTTTTCGTAAGTACCCTTGTGAATCTCTCGGAGTACATAATCTGTCTCTCCTGGCCCCAAACATACTGCTAGGGAGCCATCGAAAGTTCTTCTGTACAGAGTGCCGTTTTCATCGAGCGAGAACCAGGCTTCTTTGGTTCGTAGGGCCCTCGATTCCTTTGGATCCGCGAGTAATATTCCTTCTTTCATATAGTTAATATATTTATTTCTCCAATCATATGTCAGGCTAGTAGAATTAATCTCGGCATGACCCTCCTCGACCACTGATTTGGACAACTGAACAACAGCCCCGGGGAGTAGGTCATCTTCTTCAATAGATGATCCCAGGTTTGCGAGGGCATCGGCCTCGCTGTTCAGCTCCCGAGGTACGTGGACAAAGGTCCATTCTTTGAAACGACATAATGTGACTTGGATTTTGTCCAAATACCTTTGCATCCTGTCTTCTCGGACCTCGTAGCTCCCATTTACCTGGTTTACTACCAGGAGTGAATCACATTTTGCCTCGACGATCTCAGCTCCCAGGCTTTTGGCCAATTCTAGACCTGCAATCATAGCCTTATACTCGGCTTCGTTGTTAGTCAATCTTGCAATTTTTATAGATTGCCTGGTTATGCCACTCGTAGGAGGCTTCAGGACTATACCGAGCCTGGATCGTCTCATGTTTGTGGCGCCGTCAGTGAACACGGTCCATACCCCGGAAGACGTGCCTGATTTCAGTAAAAGTTCCTTTTCTACCTCGGGCACGAGGGATGGCGAGAAATCGGCCACAAAGTCTGACAGAATCTGGGACTTGATGGCCGTTCGGGGTTGATACTCGATATCATACCCCCCGAGTTCGATGGCCCATTTGGCCAATCGGCCCGATAGTTCGGGCTTATGTAATATGCTTCGGAGAGGGTACGTTGTTAGGACGCAAATACGGTGGCATTGAAAATAGGGTTTCAATTTTCACGATGCGCTTATTAACGCAAGAGCTAATTTCTCTAGGTGCGGATACCTGGTTCGGCATCCCCTAGGGTCCGACTTTCCGCTATCTCGAATATGGCTAGGTATAGGTACAGTGTTTCATCCTCTTTTAGCGTGTGGAGCAAAGGCGGACTAGTCATTTATCGCTTCAATTCCTCTATGGAGTGTTTTTCTTTTTGAGCAAAGAGAAGAAATGATGACTCATGTCCGCCGACCTTGATATGAATCTGCCTAGAGCCGCTATCCGCCCTGTCAGCCGTTGCACCGCCTTTACATTATTTACCAATGTGATTTCTTCGATGGCCTTGATTTTGTCGGGGTTGATCTCGATCCCCCTGTTTGTTACCATAAAGCCTAAGAATTTGCCCGAACCCACTCTGAAGGCAAATTTCTCGGGGTTAAGCTTCATGTTGTAACTTCTGAGGATGTCGAATGTGTCCTGCAAATGAGTCAAATGGTCCTCTGTGCGCAGGGACTTAACTAGCATGTCATCAATATAAACTTCCATGGATTTGCCTATTTGATGCTCGAACATTTTATTAACTAGGCGTTGGTATGTTGCCCCTGCGTTTTTCAGCCCGAAGGGCATTACATTGTAACAGTAGGCACCATACTTCGTGATGAATGAAGTCTTTTCCTTATCCTCGTGGTTCATCTGAATTTGGTTATAGCCCGAGTAGGCGTCGAGAAAAGTAAGGGTCTCGTGGCCGGCTGTAGCATCGATCAGTTGATCGATGTTAGGCAATGGGAACGAATCCTTGGGGCACGCCTTATTTAAGTCTTTATAATCTATGCACATTCTTAACTTATTTCCTTTTTTGGGTACTACCACTACGTTGCCCAACCATTCGTGGTATTTTACCTCTCTAATGGACCCTATTTTAATGAGTTTCATTACCTCGTTCTTGATGAATGCGTGTTTTACTTCGGATTGAGGTCTTCTTTTTTGCTTTACTGGTTTAAACCTGGGGTCGACACTCAATCGGTGGGTGGCTATTTTTGGCGGGATTCCTATCATATCTAAGTGGGACCAAGCGAAAACAACCAATGTATTAATAAGAAGTTGAATGAATTCTTTCCTGAGTTCGGGGGTTAATCCCGTTCCCAGGTATACCTTCCGATTTGGGAGGTGCTCGATCAAAACAACTTGCTCTAGTTCTTCAATTGTCGATTTCGTTGCATCCGACTCTTCGGGGGAAACGAAAGTTCGAGGAGCGAGGAAATCTTTTTCATCATCCTCGGGGGTCTGTACGCTCCCAGACTGATCCGAGGTGGACTATACGGGAGTCGGCGCCTCCTGGTAAACCGCGAACATTTCTTTCTCCACATGTTGTTCTCCATATATGGTTGTTATACCATCCTTTGTTGGAAATTTTATCATCTGGTACAGAGTTGACGGCACTGCCCTCATGCTGCGTATCCACGGCCTACCGAGCAATGCGTTGTACCTTATGTTTCCGCCGATGTCGTGGAACTTGGTGTTCTGAACTGTACCGGACATGTAAACCGGGAGGGCAATCCCTCCTTTTGTTACTTCGCCGGCCATGTTGAAGCCGTGGAGGACCCGGGAAAAGGGTACGATCTGATCGAGCAACCCAAGCTGTTCTACTACCTTTGCCCTGATTATGTTGGCCGAGCTGCCTGGATCCACGAGCACACGCTTAATTCAAATGTTTCTTAAAAGAAATGAAATTACCAGCGCGTCGTTGTGTGCTTCTGCCAAGGTCTCGAGATCCTCCTCGCAAAATGCAAGGATGTCTTCGGTCATGCGGTCTCGGATCGATCCTCCTATTGCAGCGGATATTTTTATCTAGTTTGATCGCGGGTCCCTAGGGAATGTCGGTCCCCTCGATAATCATATGAATGACATGCCGAGGAATCTCTCCTTTTGCCCAGGTTGGATTTTTCCGAATTTCCCGCTGAATTTCTCGGCGTGCTCCCTGGTTAATGTGAGGACCGGCGCTGACGCATTGGGCGTCGTATGAGGTCGTACCCTTGGGAATCGGCTCCGGTGTGCTCTCAGGGTTTCGTGGTGATATACCAACACCTAGAACATCCCCACCATTCTCTCCATGGTTCTCGAGATTGTCGTTCACTGAGCCAGACATTTTGACCTGAAATCAAAGATATTGGGCAGGAAAAAGTGTGAAAGATAACTTGCGTTATGTAGTTAAACCAGCAGGAAAATAATCACTATTATTTTTAGCCCCACGGTGGGCACCAAACTTTTATCTTGAAAATGGTAATAACAATTAAATTTGATTTTGTGAGGTTCTAAAAATACGTGATCTATTTTTATGCCGGTTGTTAAGCAGTTGATGCTATGTGAAAGACTTAGAAGCATGATAAGAGTTTAAAAATGATATATTAAACGAACCGAATCACTGTCAATCGGGGCCTCAAGATTGCTTATTCGGGGCCTTGAGGTCGAGTCGGATGCTCGGCTGGGAGCTACTGAGGGTAGTCCATGGGAGACTAACGGTTGTAATAAGATCAATGACAGCTCTTTATGATCAATAATAGGCAATAAATGAAGAACAATAAATAGAACACAATGAATGTAAGCAATAAACGAAGCAATGATGTGGCGGGAATCCAGCTCATTCTGTTACAAATCCGCAACGGTAATATTTCGGGGTTGAGCATACTCAGCTTCGATGTTCCTCGTACTCCTATCTCTGGGCATCGCATTCTGTCTTCGAGCTCGAGTCTGCTCCATCGGGCTCGAACTCCACCTCCCCCTCGAGCTTATAAATCGGGTAGCCCCGATTCCTACATATACAGATAGTCTTCATGTTTCTTAGAGTGTAATGACAAGAAACGAATTGAGCTCGATATCATCATCTTGACGCAAGTGACTGAGAAAATGAAAGCTTGGAAGCTAGCTTTTCCCGAGGAAAATTTCGAGAACCTTCAGCGAGTCCGACAGCGGGGAAGATTCTGAGGGTGAAGACACTTCTGCCAATAAGGACCGTGCTGCTTAGGTTTCGTGCTCTTAGTAATTTTTTGCTTTTGAGGTTGATCGGCCCTTGCGAGGAACTCTCAATCGTGACCTATAATAAAAAGGTTTATACAAAGCCCCTGTTTCCTTCCATGGCTTCCGAGTCTGTTACTCTTTGAGCGGGTCAAAGCGCCTTTGCGTAAAACTCCTTTTGAATGTCCAAAGTTTGAGATGGTAATGACCGATAATAAGTTCTGCCCTCGAACATTTCTGATCAACGGTCCCCGTGTGACCTTTAGAACTTGAACTTAAGTAGCTCTTAGGCTCAATAGCTGATGGGGTAAGGTTAGCCCTTGGGCTTGATATTTGAGCGAGTGCACGCTCGAATTTGAAAAAATAGCCCTTAGGCCTTATGGCCTGGTGAGGATTTGCTCGAACTGGAAGTAAAGTTAGCCCATAGGCTTTATGGATAGTCCCCGAGTGAGGGTTTGCTCACACTCGTGTTAAGATAGCCCTTGGGCTTTTATGATCGAGTGAGGACTTGCTCGAACTCGAAATAGAGTTAGCCCTTAGGCTTCATAAATTGTCCCCGAGTGAGAATTTTCTCAAACTCGGGTAGCCCTTGGGCTTAGTAGTCGAGTGAGTACTTGCTCGAACTCGAGATAGCCCTTAGGCTTTATAGTCGAGTGAGGATTTGTTCGAGCTTGAAGTAAAGTTAGCCCTTAGGCTTTTTTACATTGGCCCCTAGGCTCTTTTAGATCGGCTCTTTTATATCGGCCTTTAGGCTCTTTTGGTTGGCCCTTAGGTCAGGCCGATTCGGCCTCTAAAGTGGCTATAATTTTTTCCTCTTTTCGGCTAAAAGACTTAGTGAAAATTTTTGTATGCCTTAGCATGTATTTTTTGTACCCGTTGGGTTTTTCGAGGGTTCCACGTATCGGAACCTTATTAGTAACTAGTTTGTGTAATGATAATCGAATACCTCTTGAGGTTTTGTCGAAGGCTGATATTATAGAAGCCTTTAGATTATTCGATGGCTGATTTTATCGAAGCCCTTTTTGCTTTTGCCGAGGGTAGCCGAGTTTAACCAGTTTTTCGAAGTATTTGAAGGCCTTTAATTTTTTGTGGAGGTCAGACGTCTCCAAGCCGCATTATTTCGGCCGTAGCCTTTTACATGACCGTAGTCTTTAGTATGGACGTAGCCTTTTAATATGGCAGTAGCCTTCGGGTGTGTCTCTTGGACTTGTTTCCCGATAGCCTCTTGAACTTATCTGAAAGGTTAGTCCCCGAGTATGATGGCCTTGGCCTGTATATCGGGGGGTGCATCTTTGAGGTCTTATGATTTCGAACTTGGATAGCTCGAGTAGGTAGTCCCCGAGTGTTTGAGGTATGCTCGCACTTTGGTTAAGATAGCCCGTGGCCTTTTATGATCGAGTGAGGATTTTCTCGAGCCCGAAGTAAAGTTAGCCCTTATGCTTCGTAGATAGTCCCCGAATGAGAGTTTGCTCGAACTCGGGTTAAGATAGCCCTTGGGCTTTTGTATTCGCTATGGATTTTGGACGCCCCCGATCCGCACTAACTTGGTCGTAGCCTTTTTAGTTTGGAACTTGTCCTTTGGGCTTATCTTCCGTTTCACTTCGAGCTTGACCGAAGAGTCAGTCCCTGAGTGGGGTGGCCATGGCCCCTAAAGTCGAGAATCGCCTTTAAGGTCTTATGGTCTCGAAATGTTGGCAGTTTGAACTTTCGTTGTGATCTGCCTTTAAGCCTGTTTACACAATAAATCAAGAGTATGAAATAGAAAATTTTTCTAGAAGCATGAGATACCGGCAAGGAAAAATACTTCTCTTAATGGACGATTATACATGCACACATATTTGACGTTAGGGCTCGAGTAACCTATATGGGCACGGCTCATCTGATCGTTTGACCCTTACAACATTTTCCTATCGGGGCCCCGTCATCATGGAGTAATTTCCTTACAACAAAGTGGACATTCGAGGGTAATGCCTTCCAGATCTCGGGGCTTATCTCAGGGAACCTCGAATACCTTTGAACTGCCCTAAGCCAGCACGAACAACGGTTGCCTCATTAAAAACCTTGTCGGAAAAACCCGTTTGGGACAAAAATCGGTCCAAGGGAAAATGAGTGCAATGCGTGCTTTAAGATTCAAAGCTTCTTGTCGATCCTTGTCGATAGGCTGCAAGTGTTAGTAGAAAAAATAGAGAGAACCGGAATGGGGTCGTACCTTTATTCAGATTTTGGATATTTTATGTGATCAGGTCCTCGTGAATTTTGACCTCGACCATTTCTCCTCTCACTTTGTGCGAAGCCCAAACCCGCTGCCTCTATGGTCTCCGTTGTACGGTTGATATCGATCTCTATTCGACCTCGGCTCTCGATTGACGTTTCCTTTGATCCTACTCATAGGCCTACTAGGATAAACGGACCCCGAAGGAGTCCCCAGTTGATCATCTTCGATTCTAATATTTAACTGTTACCGATTATGTACGTCGGCCCAAGTGACAGCCGGGTAGTCGAACAAACTTTGCTTCAACTGACATGAAGCTATAGAACTCCGAGTTGAGACCTTGAGCGAAATCTTGAATGGCCCAGTCATCGGTGACCGGAGGCAAATCCATTCTCTCTGCTTGGAACCGAGATACGAATTCCCTGAGCATCTCGTTTTCTTTCTGCCTTACCTTGAAAAGGTCCGACTTCCTCGTTGCAATTTTGATGGCTCTGGCATATGCTTTTACAAAAGAATTTGCAAGCATAGCAAACAAATCAATAGAATTAGGGGGTAAGTTATGATACCATATCAAGTCACCCTTGGACAAAGTCTCCCCGAACTTCTTCAGCAGTACGGATTCAATTTCGTCATCTTCCAAGTTATTTCCTTTGATAGCGCACGTATACGAGGTGACGTGTTCATTTGGATCGGTCGTCCCATTATACTTGGGAATCTCGGGCATATTGAACTTCTTGGGAATTGGCTTCGGAGCTGCACTAGAGGGGAAGGGTCTTTGCATAAACTTTTTATAGTCTAGTCCTTCTAAGATCGGAGGTGCCCCCGGTATTTGATCAATACGGGAGTTATAAGTCTCCACTTTTTTGTCATTATCCTCGATCTTCTTCTCCCCGGACTCGATTCTCTTGGTGAGTTCCTCGATCATCCTCATAATTATGGGTTCTGTCCCCGAGCCATTACCATTTGATCCCTCCGGCATCGGCTAAGTACGTTGAGTGTTCCTTGGTTCGACCACATCTGGAATTTTATTCTGACTTTGAAGTTGAGCGATGACAATCTGTTGAGCTTGTAGCATCTTGAATATTACTCGGACGCTGATTCCCCCGTCTCTCATTCCTTGCGTCCTTTGGCCACCAGACCGAGCTTCCCTGCGTATATTCCTTCGGGTCCATGCCTAGATCTGCATTCAAAGCAATGTGCGAACTAACATCAAGTGGTTCCACATTTGGTACTTCCCATGGGTTTATCGGTGGTACACCGACCCCTATATTGTTATTTTTACCAAGACCTTCGTTGTCATGAACAGGTGCATTTTGTGAGCTAGACATGTTTCAGCCTGAGAATCAAAAATTCTTGACAAGAAAAGGTGTAAAAATACCGTGTGTAATGAGAATTAGTAAAAAAAACAATCACTGGGCGCCAAACTGTTTACCTCAAAAATAGGAGTAACAATTAAATTTGATTTATGATTTTAAAGATTGTGATTTAGTTCAATACCAATTAGTAATCAAGAAGTATGAAATAGAAGTGAAATAGAAAAGTGAATCAAACCAATGTTACTCAGCAGCAGCGACCTCGAGCTTAGTGACCTCGAGGTAGGCTTAGAATAATAAGAACAATTAAGTAATAAAAGCAAAGTAAGAACAGTAGAGCTAAAGGACAATGCTGATGAATACTAAGCGAAAAGGTAGAGAATATATTCTTTGCTCAATGATTAGATGATCTTACAAATGATTGGGGTCCCCTTTATATAATAGGGGAACCCTAAATAAGGTATATTTCTATTTACAGTAAGGAATATTCTTGATACAGCTATCTAACCGCCTAGAACGAAGTCATACAATCCTATTCCGGGATTTGCGCCATGATCTTGGGGACGTGGAGGGAATTCAGCTCATTCTGTTACAAATCAACAATGGTACTATTTCAGGGTTGAGCATACTCGGCTTCGATGTTCCTCGTACTCCTATCTCCGGGCATCACGTTCTGTCTGCGATCTCGAGTCTGCTCCATCGGGCTCGAACTCGACCTTGCCCTCGAGCCTATAAATTAGGTAGCCCCGATTCCTGCCTTATACAGTAGAAAATATGGTCTATAAATTGTAACTCTGAATTCTATCGGCTTGTAATAGTCAGTAACTAATTGTTTAGTTTTGACTCTTCCCGATGATGGATTTCGTCGGCTAGCTTCTTGAGGGATTTGAAGTCGAACAAGAAAAATACAAAAAAATTATACAATTTGAAAATCCAAAAATATGTCTTTTATTTTTATTTTACTTTCTTAGGTAGTGTAGTAACCCCCCCCCCCCCTTGGTTTTCCTTTGTGTCGCGGTTCTTTTTCAAGGGTTTTACTTGAACCGAGTTTAGTCAGTTTTTTTGTTTATAGAAATAAATAATCTTGAGTCATAATACTAATTTGAAGCAATTTTCCTTGACTGCATATGCCTTGAGAGTGGTGAGTTCCTTAGTTGTGACGCCTAGGCTCAGTTCTTTGACTCTGTGCCTTAATTTGTTGATCTCGACTTTGCTTAATTGCTTTGACTAGAGAGTCGGGATAGATCCTAAGAGAGTTATGTGCTAATGTGTGTGTGAGGTTTTTGTGATATTATGTGCATGTCAGTTGATGTCTAGAACTTACCCCGTGTGTTTGCAAAGCGAAATAGTAGTCTTGCTCAGTTTAGGAAGTGATAAAGGCATTTCTTTATTGAGCCAATTATATGTCTGTGATCTGCCTAATTGTTGTGCATCCTAGTTAGCCCTTTTGAACCTGTAATCCTATTTTCTTTGGCGACCACACTACAAGCCGGACCCATTTGTTTGAATTGACTATTTGTTTGAACTGTTTACCTCTCTTGATCACTTGAATTTGGTATGAGTTTGTTAAAAGCTACGTGGACGTATGATTGGGCTTTGAGTGGAACTATAGAAAAGAATAATGGTGCACTGTTTGAAAAAAATTATGGTGAGAGCCACTTGTAGGGAATTGAGAAAAAAGAAGAGAAAATCAAAATCTTGAAAAATGGAAAAAAATGTCGGTGTGTATATATTATAAAGAAAATTATTCCTTGCTAGTGGTAAATCTTGATTTGTATGTGCTTAAAGAAATTGGGAGCTTGGTGTTAATATGATGTGAAGGTTGAGGTTTGGTTCAAAATAAGTGTGGGGTTTGAATTTGTGAATTTGTATGTATTAAAGTGCTTAGGGAGGTGTAGTCACTATTATCCATATGTATCCTACCCGTCCCACGGCCTGCATTACAACCAAAATAAAGTCCTACTTGATATTTGACTGAATTAGCTCAATTAGTAGATATTACACTACGGCCAAGCTTATGGTACATTCTCTGTGGCGCATGAATTTTATTTCTGAGAGTGAGTGAATTCTTTCTATCTTGAGTTCCTATTTGTTCTTAAATTTTATTATGTGTGGAACTACACTCTATTGTTTGTGTGAGGCCACGTAACTTATGAAGAGAATAAAGGAAACAACGACAGAGCCGGACACAGTCACAGTGGTCCTCGATGATGAAGGGGAAGCTAGTGATGGAGAGGCTTCCCTTCAAAGGAGGAAAATATCTTCATCAGCTCAATCGGACACTCAACCGGGGGAGCTTCAAAACCCAACCATAGGAGAAATCCAAGAATTTTAGGGTGAGATGGACCTGGTAGATAATGCCAATTCTCTCTTTTCAGTCCCCATTGTTGTCTCCGGTCCAATGAATTTGGACCCTTGGCCTCTTCTGCCTTTGACCACCGAGAAAATAACAATCAGCAATGCCTTTGCTGTTGTGGTTTCTCATCCTTCCACACCAACAACTTCACGCCCCTCGATACCGGCTGCTCATTGCCACCAGCATCGGCGGCATCTCCTCCACCGGTAACTGATAAGCTAGGATTTTACCATAATTATACCCCTTACGTGCTATTGCTTTTGTCACAATTCACCACAAAATAGTCCCAAAAGGCTTACAAGTTGCGTTTGAGCGACAAGATGACACATGTCAAAGATCGGCTCAAAACGGAGTGAAACCTGCCAAGTGTTAAGAACAAGTGAAGTGGGGAACAGGAAGACCTAGCGCGGACCGTACTGATTTGCCACGCGGCCGCGCTAGGAGATTCAGAGGGGTAAATTTTGAGGTGCAAGCCACGCGGCCGCGCTCCATTTCTGCGCGGTCCGCGCAAAGGAAGTTCAGAGAAGGCTTAAATCCCACGCGGCCGCGCTACATATCAGTGCGGTCCGCGTGAAGGAGATTCAGAGACATGGAATTTTGGCCAAGTCAAGCTATGCGGCCGCGCCCCATTCCTGCGCGGTCCGCGCCAACCCTCCGTCGCGGCCGCACTACATTTGTGCGCGATCCGCGGCCCCCAACTTCAGAGATGAGTTTTTAGAGTTCAATGTGCCTAACGCGGCCGCGCGACCTTTTTGCGCGGTCCGCGCTGACCCCGCAGGGGTATTTTTGTCCAGAATTTCTAGCTCGGTATAAATAGATCTTTTTACCATTTTTAGGTCAAGTTTTAGATTCTGAACAAGAGCTGCGCTCGTGAGAACTATTGTGTAGCCTATTTTGGCAATTTTCCTCTTCAATATCATAGTTTTTAATTAGTAATCAATCATTATATTATTTTCTTCATCTATTTCTACTGTTTCTTCTTTAATTATGTCTAGCTAAACCCATTAGCTAGGGTTGTGGCTCAACCCTAGTGTGGGTAGTTAATGGGTGTTGCATTCTAGGGTGAGATTGAGATTGGGTATTTGTTATTTGGGTTGATTTTGTGTTTCAATCTAGAATTTGTGGTTGCAAACATTAATTCAAGCTTAGTGGGTCTAACTCTTCTTGAGAAAAAGAGTAATATGACCCTAAAAGTTAACCCAACAAGGAATTGGGATGGACCCATGAGAATGGTAGTCCCAATTAACGGGTTAAACCTCGAAAGAGTAACTACCCTACTTGAGCCTTAGTTGCCCGGTCTAATTGGCCTACCTAATTGATCTCGAGAGAGTCAATTGGGCAAAATCGTTCTCTCTACCGAGAGGTGTGAGAATGTGTGCAATTGTGCAACGGCTATAGCAATAAACCCAGATTTATCAATCTCCCCTTAGTAGCTTCTACCCGTCAGCTAGCCACCTAGGTAGTGTCACGACCCTAGTGCCTTTTTCCTATATTATGCACAACTTAGCAATATTTTCTTAGCATAATTTAGCTTTAATCCTTAGATTACAATACTAGTTTTAAATATAAAAACCCCCAAAAATGTTAGGAGTGATATTAGAAGTACAAACGCAATTCTAAGCTAAACAGGCAATACAACTCCATTCCAAGCTCCTTGTGGAAATTTTACCCCGATCCACTATTCGGGTATTAGTTATTGCTACCCACTCTTCCTACCATTGTGTAGTGTTGAGACGGCCGCGATCAACTTTTTGGCGCCGTTGCCGGGGAGCTTACGGTGTTGACTATCTGTGTAGCTAGTTTTGTGTCTTGCTTCTCTTTCCTTCTTGTTTACTAATTTTGTTTTTGCCGATCAATCAGGTACTATGGCTCTCAATGCAAACGACCCTCTTGGCAACGTGAATGCGGGGGAGTAGGTAGATGATCTTGAACCCGAGGAGGTTATACCACCTCAAATTCCACGTAGGGGCCGTCCGGCCAAGGTAAATGAAAACAATCCTATTCCAGACCCTCCTCCGCTACCGCCAAGAGCAGTCCCAAGAGTTCTTCCAAATCAAGGGTACGTGAGTGCCATTGTTCCTCCCCGAATCCGGGCAGGGAACTTTCAAATCACAAATGTCATGTTGTCCTTGCTCGAGCAAAGGTGATATTTTACGGGCGCCTCCGACCAAAATGCATACAAGCACTTGAAGGGGTTCGTAGATACTTGCTGGGGCAGCAAACAAACAAACGTGTCAGAGGATGCGTTGCGATTGAGGCTTCTCCCGTTTTCTCTTCGGGGCAAAGCGTTGGACTGGTTAGAAAGGTTACCAAATTATTTTATCACCACATGGGATGAATTGGCGGACAAATTTATTGCTAAGTTCTTTTCTCCAAGTCATATGGCGGCTCTTCGGGATGAAATTCTAGCTTTCAAGCAAATGCCAACGGAACCATTGCAGGAGATCTGGGAACGATATAGAACAATGGTGAAGGAGCGCCCTAACAACGACATGACTGAGGCGATGATCCAGCAGACTTTTTATAGGGGCATTAACACCACAAATCAGTGCATTGTGAACCAATTGGTCGGTGGGAACTTTATGAAACTTTCTTACCAAGAGGCATGTGATGTACTTGATGAAATGGCCAACACCTCTTCGGCATGGCAAAGCCGAGCGAATGTACCTCAAGGTGACCCCACGGTCATCCATTTGCACAAGGAGTTGAATGAACATGGCCAAGCTATTGCCGAACTTACAACAACAATGAATCAATTGGCGAAGGCGCAATTGCAACAAGTTCAAAGCCCGCGCCAAGTCAATGCAATGGAGAATGTGTCTATGTTGAAAAGGAGGCAAAGGGGGCAACAACAACAACAAGGTAATTGTGAGCAGTTTGACAACAACAATGATGGTGGTGGTTATTCGAACGAGTGTTATGATGATCAAAGTGAGGAATGCCAATATGTCAATAACTACCAAGGAAATAGAGGAAATCAAGGGAATCAACAATGGCGCCCCCAAGGCAATTGGGGCAATCAACAAGGAGGCGGCAATTGGAATAACAATAATCAACAACAAGGTGGTAACAATTGGAACAATAACAATCAGAACAACAATTGGGGTAATCAAGGCAATTGGAACGGGAAAAACAACAATTGGAGTAACAACAATAGCAATCAAGGAGGGTGGAATAATGGAGGTAGGGGGCAAGGCTTTCAAAGGCCCCCCATGTTCCAACAATCAAACAATCCACCCCCCTTTCAGTCGCAAGAGCCTAGTTCTTCCGGGAGTGATATGGGACGGATAGAAATGATGTTCGAGCAGATGATGAAAAAGAACCAAGATTCTGACGCACAATTGGCTTCACATAACACATCCATCCGGAACCTGGAGGTGCAAATAGGACAAATTTCTCAAGCTTTAAATACCCGACCTAAAGGTGCGCTACCAAGTGACACGGTAGTGAACCCAAAGGGGGGTAACAATCATGTGATGGCAGTTACAACTAGGAGTGGAAGAGGCGGTGATGTGCACGCCTCGGATGAGAATCGGGTTGTGAATGATGAAGTTGAGTTGCATGATGATGATACACCTTTGAATGTTGACAATGTGGCTGAACCGATAGTGACAAATGATGTGCGGATTGATATTGATGATGAGAACGGGGTAGAGACTCAAGATGCCGTGAACCCGTCTAGGGAACACATTATTGATATACCCGAGCCGGCGATGCCCAAGGCCAAGGCACCCTTGCCTAGACCACCTCCACCATATCCTCAGCGGTTAGCAAAGCAAAAGAATGACAATCAGTTCAAGAAATTCATAGACATGATGAAGAGCCTCACAATCAATGTTCCTTTAGTGGAGGCACTTGAACAAATGCCTGGGTACGCAAAATTTATGAAGGATTTAGTCACCAAGAAGCGTTCTATGGAGTGTGAAACAATAAAGATGACGCACCAAGTTAGTGCGATTGTACATTCTATGGCCCCGAAACTAGAAGACCCTGGAGCTTTCACTATTCCTTGCACTATCGGGAGTGCGGAGTTTGCTAAGGCTCTATATGACTTGGGGGCTAGCATTAATCTGATGCCGTACTCAGTCTTCAAGACATTGGGAATAGGGCAACCTAGGCCAACCTCAATGAGACTTCAAATGGCGGACCGGTCGATGAAGAGGCCTTTAGGTATAATCGACGATGTGCTTGTCTGGGTGGACATATTCATATTTCCGGCTGACTTTGTCATATTGGATTGTGAAGTGGATTTTGAAGTGCCTATTATTCTTGGAAGACCTTTCCTAGCTACGGGGAAGGCATTGGTTGATGTGGAAGCAAGGGAATTAACATTCCGTGTGGGTGATGAGAAGGTGGTATTTCATGTGTGCAAATCAATGAGACAACCCAATAGCACGGAGGTGTGTTCATTTGTGGACATTGTCACAGCGGTGATAGTGGATGACACAAGTGCCTTGATTAATGTTGAAGATCCTCTTGAAGTCGTGCTTCTCAATATGGATGTCAATGATGATGCCGGTAGAGTGGAGTGCGTGAATGCATTGCATGGTATGGGTTCATATTCTTATGAGCCTAGGAAGCTATCCTTGGATCTTGAGAATCGCAAAACTCCACCAACCAAGCCATCAATTGAGGAGCCACCGGTGTTGGAGTTGAAGCCACTTCCTCCACACCTCAGGTATGAGTTTTTGGGTTCAAATTCTACTTTACCTGTTATTCTTTCTTCGTGCCTAACTAACATGCAGGTTGACGCCACTTTGGCGGTTCTTCAACAGCGCAAAAAGGCAATTGGATGGACATTGGCCGATATTCGGGGGATAAGCCCCGGATTTTGCATGCACAAGATCATTTTGGAGGAGGATGCAAGGCCCTCTCTTGAACATCAAAGAAGATTAAATGAAGCAATGCAAGAAGTGGTAAAGAAGGAGGTTATCAAGTGGTTAGACGCCGGTGTGGTTTACCCGATCTCGGATAGTTCATGGACCTCTCCGGTCCAATGTGTGCCAAAGAAGGGTGGAATGACGGTAGTGACCAATGCCAACAATGAATTGATTCCTACTCGGACAGTTACGGGTTGGAGAGTGTGTATGGACTATAGAAACTTGAATAAGGCGACAAGAAAAGATCATTTCCCACTACCATTCTTTGACCAAATGCTTGATCGTCTTGCGGGCCGGGCCTTTTATTGTTTTCTAGATGGCTACTCGGGGTATAATCAAATTCTCATTGCCCCGGAGGATCAGGAGAAGACAACCTTTACATTTCCTTATGGCACGTTCGCTTTCTCGAGAATGCCATTTGGACTATGTAATGCCCCGGCGACCTTCCCAAGATGTATGATGGCAATTTTCACCGATATGGTGGAGGATATCTTGGAGGTCTTCATGGACGATTTCAGCGTGGTGGGGGATTCATTTGAGGAATGCTTAGTGAACTTAGATAGGGTGTTGGAAAGATGTGAAGAGACCAACCTTGTGCTCAACTGGGAGAAATGTCACTTTATGGTGCAAGACGGTATTGCATTGGGTCACAAAATCTCAAGGAAAGGAATTGAAGTTGATAAGGCAAAAATCGAGGTTATCTCAAGGCTCCCTCCCCTTACGTCTGTCAAATGGGTAAGGAGTTTTCTTGGTCATGTCGGGTTCTACCGGCGATTCATTAAAGATTTTTCAAAACTTGTGAACCCGCTTTGCAAATTGTTAGAGAAGGATGTCAAGTTTATCTTTGATGAGAAGTGCATGGAGTCTTTTGAGCTATTGAAACACAAGTTGACCACAACTCCTATCATCACCGCACCTAATTGGGATTTTCCTTTTGAACTTATGTGCGATGCGAGTGATGTGGCGGTAGGTGCGGTGCTAGGCCAAAGGATCAACAAAATGTTCCATCCTGTGTATTATGCTAGCAAGATGATGAATGAGGCCCAAAGAAACTACACAGTGATGGAAAAAGAGCTATTGGCTATTGTGTTCGCGATGGAGAAATTTCGACCTTATCTTATGGGGGCAAAGGTGATCATACACACGGACCAGGCAGCCCTCCGGTATTTGATGACTAAGAAGGATTCGAAAGCAAGACTGATGAGGTGGGTGCTACTCCTTCAGGAATTTGATTTAGAGATTGTGGATAGAAAGGGAAGCGAGAATCAAGTTGCGGACCATTTGTCCCGGTTAGAGGAAGAGGGGAGACCATGTGATGGTATTGAGATTAATGATAGGTTCCCCGACGAGCAGCTTCTTTTCGTTTTTATGTGTGATATGCCATGGTTCGCGGACATCGCCAACTTCATTGTGACTGGTAATGTCCCGGGTGAGCTCTCTTCCAACCAAAGGAAGAAACTCAAGCGGGATATCTTGGATTTCTATTGGGATGATCGGTATCTGTTTACAATTTGCACGGATGGGGTGATAAGAAGATGTGTACCGGAAAGTGAACAAACGAACATATTGGAGGCTTTTCACTCTTCTCCCTATGGTGGCCATCATGGAGGGGGGGGGGGTAAGGACGGCCTTAAAAGATTTGAGTTGCGGATTCTATTGGCCAACACTATTCAAGGATGCTAGTGACTTGGTGAAGAGATGTGATGCATGTCAAAGAGCCGGCGGTATTTCCAAGAAGGATGAGATGCGCCTCAATACAATTCTCGAGGTGGATATTTTTGATGTTTGGGGCATCGATTTCATGGGTCCGTTCGTGAGCTCTTGTGGTAACACTTACATTCTCGTGGCGGTGGACTATGTCTCAAAGTGGGTGGAAGCCGTGGCTCTACCCAACAATGAAGCCCGAAGTGTTGTAGCATTCTTGAAAAAGAGTATCTTCACGAGGTTTGGTACTCCTCGGGCCACTATTAGTGATGGGGGGTCCTATTTTTGCAACAAGGCTTTCGACTCATTGCTTGCTAAGTATGGAGTTAACCACAAAGTGACCACCCCTTATCATCCACAAGCTAGCAGTCAAGTGGAAGTCTCAAATCGGGAAATAAAGAGTATTTTGTCCAAAACGGTGAATGCTAATAGGACCGATTGGTCGAAGAAATTGGATGACGCTCTTTGGGCTTATCAGACGGCTTACAAGACTCCAATTGGTATGTCTCCGTATCGGTTGGTGTTTGGTAAGGCCTTCCTTCTTCCGGTGGAATTAGAACACAAGGCTATGTGGGCGTTGAGAAAGTTGAACTTGGAATGGGATGTGGCAGCCAATGTCCGTGTGGAGCAATTGAATGAACTTCATGAGTTTAGATTTCATGCCTACTCCAGCTCATCCTTGTATAAGGACAAGATTAAGTACTTTCACGATAAATATGCTCGGGGTAAGGAGTTCAAGGTGGGAGACATGGTTCTTCTTTTCAACTCCCGGTTGAGGTTATTTCCGGGCAAGCTCAAGTCTAAGTGGAGTGGTTCTTTTGAAGTGGTATTTGTGACTCCTTTTGGTGCTCTTGATCTCAAAAACAAGAATGGTGAAGTATTCCGGGTCAATGGGCATCGTGTCAAGCATTATTTGGGAAAGTTTGATGACAGCCACGTGGTGGCACACATTCATTTGAAGTGATATGATGGTAACATGCGTCGTGCCGCGATGTTAAATCAGGCGCTTCTTGGGAGGCAACCCATGTCTTTTTCTATTTCTTTGATTTTCTTTGTAGACTAGGATTTTTGGGCTAATGGTTTGCGAGATGTTGCAGGGATAATGTTGAAGCAGTGCGAAACAAAAGCACAATTTGCCAACGCGGCCGCGCTACAAATAAGTGCGGTCCGCGCAGGCTTGTGCTAGGGGAGTAAGTCTCTGAAGTTACCCGCGCGGCCGCGTAGCATTTTTGCGCGGTCCGCGCTGGGAGGACCCAAGTTTTCATGCTCTCTGAAGTTTCACACGCGGCCGCGCTACATAACAGTGCGGTCCGCGTGGATAACTAGGTTCAAGTGTGCTGGGCTTCAAACCAGCGCGGTCCGCGGCCATTTTTGCGCAGCCGCGCTGGTAGGTAAGAAGGGGGTCCCACTGTTTTCTATAAATAGAGACCTTAGGCCTCACTTTACCCTTTTCGCACTCTAACTTCCTGAGCCTCATTTTTACTGTTCATCTAAGACTTGTGCATCAAGTAGCTTGAATCTTCATAATTCCTGGTAACACTTCTTGCACATTTCATTCATTAGTCTTAATTTTTAATTATTTTGTTTGCTTCCCAGTAGTATAGCTTCTTCTTTCTTCACATTTTTCTTAGGTTTAATGATTAGCTTAGTTTTTTGTGTTTATCTTGAACCTTGGGCATGAATTTCAATATGAGTAATTGAGTAGGGACAACAAGGACTCAAAGACTTGATGAAAAATGGACCAAAATGCTAAACCCTAGCTCAGTTCAATTACATGGCCCAGTGCGGCCGCGCGTCCTTTCTGCGCGGTCCGCGTTGATTCTTCTGTGGGTGCCTACCTTACCAGCGCGACCGCGTCACATTTTTGCGCGGTCCGTGCTGGCCCAACGCGGCCGCGGTCCATATCAGTGCGGACCGCGTTGGGAGATTCAGAGAGGTTCATTGGGGGCATATGTCCAACGCGGTCCGCGCTCCAGTCCTACGCGGTCCGCGCCCCTGTGTCCTGCTTCTGTGTTATGCAAATTAACTGTGTTTTCCTCTTGTATTATTCATCTTTTTCACTGCATGTGCTTAACCTAACAATGTTAGACATGTATTTTTGCAGATCATGGTTATAAAACGAGGTGGTAAACAAACACAACAACTCGGGAGAGGTGGTGCCTCCCGAGGGAGTAAGGGAAAAAGAATCGCTAAACTCACTCCCCAGGCTCGGGAAAATATTAAAAAGACCCGTAAACTGATACGGGCTGCTGATAGAGCTGCCTCTCACTCTTCGGGGAGTGAGTATGCACCATCCAGGAGCATAACCTCAGAGTCTACCCCAAATCACGTCACTGACCCACTCCAATTACATGACACTCCTCCACCTTCACCCTCATCCAAAAGACCAGTCAACGTAGTCTCGGATTCGTCTGATGAGTCCGTAGCAGGCAGTGGTGATCAATACTCCACCTCCCCCACAGCTTCATTATCCGGGGAGAGTGCAGGATATGGTGAGGGAGGTGAGCCTCAAGTCGGGGGAATTGAACGAACCAGAAAACCTGAAGCATGGGCAGACAGATTTGTGAGTGAGTTGGCTTTCCATAAATTCAGAGAGTGGTGGCCCTTGAGAAAACTGATTCCAGAGAGAACATTCATTGACAAAGACCTCCTACCTCACAACCCGAACGTGCAAAAGGAATTTAGAACTAGATATGGCTGGGACTTCTTCAAGGAGAGATGTATTGATGCCAATGAACATATGGTGAAAGAATTTTATTGCAATGTTTCTCACATAGTCAAAGATACTAAGGTGACGAAGGTGAGAGACAAAATGGTGGTGTTTGATGGAAAGTCCTTGAATGACTATTTGGGGTTCAAGGAGGAGGATGAGACACAGTACTTAGCTAAGCTAGCAATGGGTGAGGAGGTGCGTCCTTGGTTGGCCGAATACTTGGCAGCCCCAGGCACTGTTCCAAAATGGTTGAAAGCAGGGGAGAAGATTCTGCGAAACACCTTTAGTTTTGAAGCTAAGGGTTGGTTGACATTTGTTTGTAGTAGACTTGATCCTTCCACTCATGATCACATAGTTCCTCTTGCCCGGGTTGTTCTTCTGGCATCCATCATGGTCGGTTTTCCTATCAATGTTGGTAACATCATCTCGATGGTGATTTCTGCTGTGGGACAGGAGACGACCACAAATTACCCCTTCCCCAACACCCTGTCTCTGTACTTTAGGGATTTGAAGGTCAAGAAGAAGCGATTTGATGTCACAACCAAGCCGGTGGCCCCCTACTCATGGTATAGTCAGTTGGGTTCGGATAACCCAAAGTCAAAGAAATACCAGCCACCCACCTCTGCCCCAACTGGCCAGTCTGAGGAGCCAGTTGCGGTAGAGCCTTCTGCTGGACCATCCTCCATCCCTGCCACTTCCACCAGTGTGCCCTTGCCCCCAGGTCCTTCTACTTCAGTTGACGCGGCAGTCCCTTCATCAAAGACTCATCGGTTCACTGCCCACCAGCTCAGTCAGTCTTTAGCCAGTTTGAACAACTGGATGTCATCTGCGACATCCAAGTTGTCCACCTTGGCTACTACAGTTGAGGCCCCGTCAGCACCAGCCACTATTCAGATTCCTCCTTCTATTGAGGAGACGTTGAAGAAGCTCCTGGCCAACCAGGAGAAGATTTTAGAGACTCAGGCCACCTTGACTAAGGCGGTAGATTCGCATGGTAAGGCTTTGAAGGAGCTCGCCAAGGAACATAAGAAGATGAGAAAGTCAAGGGCGTCGAGGGAGTCAGTGAAGAAGCTTCGAGCTAATGTACACAAGCTATTGGCAGATCAGATGCCATTGGACTTGCTATTTGGGGACCCAACCCTAGACCCAGCAGCATCTGAGCCACAGTAGGAGGAGGAGCCTAGGCACCCAAGAAAAAAGAGGAAGCTTCCTAGCACTGAGGGTGTAATGATCGAGGTAGCACAGGTTCAGGAGGGTCCCTCCGGTGTTCCACCAGATGTTCCGCCGGTCCATGTCCTGGCCCCTGTCCCAGGAGCAGAGCAGCAGTAAGCCGGGAACCAGTCTGAGGTTCCCAGCAGTACAGAGGACCAGGGGACCACTGAGGAGCCCATGCAGACGGATCAGGCTTAGGGAGCCTTTCTATATCCATTGATCTTATTTTGTGCTTATTTGTGTAGTTGGCATTGGGGACAATGCCAACTTTTATTCGTGGGGGTGTGCCCTACTTTTTTGGATTATCTGGATGATTGTATATATTTAGATTCTTACTTTATGTCTTTTTCTATTTCTAGTTGGTCTGTATATAACTCCATATTTTAGCTACTTTTCTCGCACTTTTTATTTTGGTCTGTATATAAAGTACTTTTGGTACATATTCATCCCTCGTTGTATATTCTACTCCCCTATTGTACATATTCATTCGATTTGTTTTTATTTTCGCAGAATTTTCGTTTTTAGCTTAGTAGTTAGGCTCGTAGCCTTTTGTTTTTTTTTTTTGGCATTTTCAATAAGCCCTTGGTTTTCTTAATGCCACGGTTCTTTCCAAGGGTAGAGTATAGTGCGAACCGGGTGGCTCTTCCCGATGATAGATGGAGTGACTACCTTCTTAAGGGTTTGAGTCTGCTTCTTTAATTTTTCTTTTGTTTTTGATATTTCGTAGTTAAGTGTACCTCAGCAAAGCTTCACTTGGGCCTAACACATTTTCCTTTGATCCCATGATCAAAGACATAATGTTGTGTTTAGGATGGTGAAAGTCGTGGCCTTGAGACTCTTGTGTTGAACAAACAATCATCATGTGGTCTTTTTGGACCATTGTGCGCTCGAATCATGACTAAGGTCGTTGTGGGCCCTCAACTCGATATCTTTAGCAATACCCTAGCATGTGTGGTGAGGAATAGAATTTTGAGTCCAAGTCCCAAGCCAATGGTCTAGAACTTGCCCTGAGTGTTTGTTGAGGCGAAATCATAGGTGAAGTTTGACTTGAGAAGTGACTATAGGCTCTCCTTGATCCGAGTGTAAAATGAACAATTCCATGGCTCACCAACAAAATGATCCCTAGTTAAACCTTTTTGAGCCTTAAACCTTCTTCCTTCATGAACCATTGTTACAAGCATATACCCATTTTTATCCTCTCTTGGCACCCACACTTCCCTTGAGCAATGGCAAAGTCAAAGTTTGGGGGGAGAGACAAGAAGGAAAACAAAAAGGGAAAAAGGTACTAAAGCAAAAGGAGAAAGGCAAGGCAATGAAAAAGAGAAAAAGAAAAAGACAAAAAGAAAGAACAAGGTGAAAAAGAATAAAAAGGGGTCAAGAAAAACAAAAGTGAAAATGGCGTGGAAACAAAAGTAGAAAAAGGAGAAATGATTTGAATTGCCTAAGAAAAAGTGACAATATGTCCCTTTAGCCTTTGAAAAGAAGTGGATTACTCAAATGAGTCAAGAAAGTGTGCAAAATGAATCAAAGAAAGTGCTTANAAACCTGAAGCATGGGCAGACAGATTTGTGAGTGAGTTGGCATTCCATAAATTCACAAAGTGGTGGCCCTTGAGAAAACTGATTCCAGAGAGAACATTTATTGACAAAGACCTCCTACCCCAACACCCGAACGTGCAAAAGGAATTTCGAACTAGATATGGCTGGGACTTCTTCAAGGAGAAATGTATTAATGCTGATGAACATATGGTGAAAGAATTTTATTGCAATGTTTCTCACATAGTCAAAGATACTAAGGTGACGAAGGTGAGAGACAAAATGGTGGTGTTTGATGGGAAGTCCTTGAATGACTATTTGGGGTTCAAGGAGGAGGATAAGACAGAGTACTTAGCTAAGCCGGCAATGGGTGAGGAGGTGCGTCCTTGGTTGGCCGAATACTTGGCAGCCCCAGGCACTGTTCCAAAATGGTTGAAAGCAGGGGAGAAGATTCTGCGAAACACCTTTAGTTTTGAAGCTAAGGGTTGGTTGACATTTGTATGTAGTAGACTTGATCCTTCCACTCATGATCACATAGTTCCTCTTGCCCGGGATGTTCTTCTGGCATCCATCATGGTCGGTTTTCCTATCAATGTTGGTAACATCATCTCGATGGTGATTTCTGCTGTGGGACAGGAGACGACCACAAATTACCCCTTCCCCAACACCCTGTCTCTGTACTTTAGGGATTTGAAGGTCAAGAAGAAGCGATTTGATGTCACAACCAAGCCGGTGGCCCCCTACTCATGGTATAGTCAGTTGGGTTCGGATAACCCAAAGTCAAAGAAATACCAGCCACCCACCTCTGCCCCAACTGGCCAGTCTGAGGAGCCAGTTGCGGTAGAGCCTTCTGCTGGACCATCCTCCATCCCTGCCACTTCCACCAGTGAGCCCTTGCCCCTAGGTCCTTCTACTTCAGTTGACCCGGCAGTCCCTTCATCAAAGACTCATCGGTTCACTGCCCACCAGCTCAGTCAGTCTTTAGCCAGTTTGAAAACTGGATGTCAGTTGCGACATCCAAGTTGTCCACCTTGGCTACTACAGTTGAGGCCCAGTCAGCACCAGTCACTGTTCAGATTCCTCCTTCTATTGAGGAGACATTGAAGAAGCTCCTGGCCAACCAGGAGAAGATTTTGGAGACTCAGGCCACCTTGACTAAGGCGGTAGATTCGCATGGTAAGTCTTTGAAGGAGCTCGCCAAGGAACATAAGAAGATGAGAAAGTCAAGGGCGTCGAGTGAGTCGGTGAAGAAGCTTCGAGCTGACGTGGACAAGCTATTGGCAGACCAGATGCCATTAGACTTGCTATTTGGGGATCCAGCCCTAGACCCAGCAGCTTCTCAGCCACAGCAGGAGGAGGAGCCTAGGCACCCAAGAAAGAAGAGGAAGCTTCCTAGCACTGAGGGTGTAGTGATCAGGGTAGCACAGGTTCAGGAGGGTCCCTCCAGTGTTGCACCAGATATCCCGCCGGTCCATGTCCCGGCCCTTGTCCCAGCAGCAGAGCAGCAGTAAGCCGGGAACCAGTTTGAGGCTCCCACCAGTACAGAGGACCAGGGGACCACTGAGGAGCCCATGCAGACGGATCAGGCTTAGGGAGCCTTTCTATATCCTTTGATCTTATTTTGTGCTTATTTGAGTAGTTGGCATTGGGGACAATGCCAGCTCTTATTCGTGGGGGTGTGCCCTACCTTTTTGGATTATCTGGATGACTGTACATATTGGATTCTTATTTTATGTTTTGCTGCTTTGATTTTCTAGTTGGTCTGTATATAACTTCACACTCTAGCTACTTTTCTCGCACTTTTTATTCTCTTTTGGTCTGTACATAAAGTACTTTTGGTACATATTCATCCCTCATTGTATATTCTACTCCCCTATTGTACATATTCATTCGATTTTTCTATTTTCGCAATTTTTTTTGTTTTTAGCTTAGTAGATAGGCTCGTAACCTTTTGTTTTGTTTTTGGCATCTCAATAAGCCCTTGGTTTTCTTAATGCCACGATTCTTTCCAAGGGTAGAGTATAGTGTGAACCGGGTGGCTCTTCCCGATGATAGATGGAGTGACTACCTTCTTAAGGGTTTGAGTCTGTTTCTTTGATTTTTCGTTTGTTTTTGATATTTCATAGTTAAGGGTACCTCAGGCAAAGCTTCACTTGGGCCTAACACATTTGCCTTTTATCCCATGGTCAAAGACATAATGTTGTGTTTAGGGTGTGGTGAAAGTCGTGGCCTTGAGACTCTTGTGTTGACCAAACAATCATCATGTGGTCTTTTTGGACCATTGTGCGCTTGAGTCATGACTAAGGTCGTTGTGGGCCCTCGACTCGTTATCTTTAGCAATCCCTTAGCATGTGTGGTGAGGAATAGAAGTTTGAGTCCAAGTCCCAAGCCAATGGTCTAGAACTTGCCCTGAGTGTTTGTTGAGGCGAAATCATAGGTGAAGTTTGACTTGAGAAGTGACTATAGGCTCTCCTTGATCCGATTGTAAAATGAACAATTCCATGGCCCACCAACAAAATGATCCCTAGTTAACCCTTTTGAGCCTTAAACCTTCTTCTTTCATGAACCAATGTTACAAGACTATACCCGTTTTTACCCTCTCTTGGCACCCACACTTTCCTTGAGCAATGGCACAGTCAAAGTTTGGGGGGAGAGACAAGAAGGAAAACAAAAAGGGAAAAAGGCAATAAAGCAAAAAGAGAAAGGCAAGGCAATGAAAAAGAGAAAAAGAAAAATACAAAAAGAAAGAACAAGGTGAAAAAGAATAAAAAGGGGTCAAGAAAAACAAAAGTAAAAAAGGCATGGAAACAAAAGTAGAAAAAGGAGAAATGATTTGAATTGCCTAAGAAAGAGTGACAATATGTCCCTCTAGCCTTTGAAAAGAAGTGAATTACTCAAATGAGTCAAGAAAGTGTGCAAAAATGAATCAAAGAAAGTGCTTAAGGGAAGGTTGAACCCATTTGACCAAAACATGTCCTACCCTTACCCAAAAGCCCTCGCAATTGATTTCCTAAAAGCCCTATAGGATCTTGAGTCGAAGGGAACCTACATTAGTGGATACTTACATAAGGGGCAAGCATATGGTACCTAAAGCCGGACTTGTGACCATCTTTGTGAGAGAAATGAGTGAAAGTCCTTCAACCTCGGTTTGTGTGTCAAAACTCTAAAAGGTGAGTTTTGCTTAGGGAGAGTTGAGGATGTTTGAGTTTGGGTTCCACAATGACCAAGGTATTTGAGAAAAGCCCTTTGATGAAATGTGTCAACCCTTGATGCTCTTGTGTCACACTTGATCCATAGTTTTCAAAAGCTTAAAATGTGTTAATGATGCACTCGTATTGAGGGTAATTATTAGTCCCAATTGATGCTTGTTGAGGTTACTTTAGGATAGCTGGAAATTTTTGGATTGCTCTTTTTGGGGTGAGTCTTATTTTGTTTGCTTGAGGACAAGCAAAGGTTTAAGTTTGGGGGAGTTGATAAGCTAGGATTTTACCATGATTATACCCCTTACTTGCGATTGCTTTTGTTACAAATAGCTATAAAATAGTCCCAAAAGGCTTACAAGTTGCGCTTGATTGCAGGTTTGAGCAACAAGATGACAAATGTCAAAGATCGGCTCAAAATGGAGTGAAACCTGCCAAGTGTCAAGAACAAGTGAAGTGGGGAACAGGAAGACCTAGCGCGGACCGCACTGATTTGCCATGCGGCCGCGCTAGGAGATTCAGAGAGGGGTAATTTGAGGTGCAAGCTACGCGGCCGCGCTCCATTTCTGCGCGGTCCGCTCAAGGGAAGTTTAGAAAAGGCTTAAGTCCCATGCAGCCGCGCTACATATCAGTGCAGTTCGCGTGACGGAGATTCAAAGACATGAAGATTTGGCCAAGTCAAGCTATGCGGCCACGCCCCATTACTGCGCGGTCCGCAGCCCCCAACTTCAGAAGATGAAATGTTAGAGTTCAAAGAGCCTACGCGGCCGCGCTACCTTTTTACGCGGTCCGCGCTGACCCCGTAGGGGTATTTTTGTCCAAAATTTCCAGCTCGGTATAAATAGATCTTTTTACCATTTTTAGGTCATGTTTTAGATTCTGAACAAGAGCTGCGCTCGTGAGAACTATTGTGTAGCCTATTTTGGCAATTTTCCTCTTCAATATCATAGTTTTTAATTAGTAATCAATCATTATGTTATTTTCATCATCTACTTCTACTGTTTCTTCTTTAATTATGTCTAGCTAAACCCATTAGCTAGGGTTGTGGCTCAACCCTAGTGTGGGTAGTTAATGGGTGTTGCATTCTAGGGTGAGATGGAAATTGGGTATTTGTTATTTGGGTTGATTTTGTGTTTCAATCTAGAATTCGTGGTTGCAAACATGAATTCAAGCTTAGTGGGTCTAACTCTTCTTGAGAAAGAGAGTCATATGACCCTAAAAGTTAACCCAACAAGGAATTGGGATGGACCCATGAGAATGGTAGTCCCAATTAACGGGTTAAACCTCGAAAGAGTAACTACCCTACTTGAGCCCTAGTTGCCCGGTCTAATTGGCCTACCTAATTGGTCTCGAGAGAGTCAATAGGGCAAAATCGTTCTCTCTACCGAGAGGTGTGAGAATGAGTGCAATTGCGCAACGACTATAGCAATAAACCCAGATTTATCAATCTCCCCTTAGTAGCTTCTACCCGTTAGCTAGCCACCTAGGTAGTGTCACGACCCTAGTGCCTTTTTCCTATATTTAGCACAACTTAGCAATATTCCTTAGCATAATTTAGCTTTAATCCTTAGTTTACAATAGTAGTTTTAAATATAAAACCTCCCAAAAATGTTACGAGTGCAATTAGAAGTACAACGCAATTCAAGCTAAACAGGCAATCAAACTCCATTCCAAGCTGTCCTTACATTTACAAACAAAGAAGCAATAAAAAAGGTGTAACATAAGTATGAAAGCCAAAAGGTCTAATCTGTTCTCAGGGGTGTATTCTCGGCGGCATTATCTTCGAACACGCCCGCTCGGGAATCACTAATCTCACGGAGACACTGATCTCGCGGCCCCCGCCATGGCAAATCTGCAAAGGCGAGGCAAGCAAATGGAATTGAAAGTGCCAACATTTGCCAAGGGGCTTCGGAAGTAGGGGAGGGCGAGCAGCGGAGTAAAGTTCGAAACGCCCATCCTGAGTAGCTCGTGTAGAGTCCGAATATCTTTCTGAGTGGTACAAAATGGATATCACCTGATCCTCATCGCCTCTATAGACCCCAACAACAACAACAGCAATAAGCAACAACAACAACCAATCAGTACGATCTCGTCGGTAAGCGGGAAAGCCCTGAAAAAAAATCCTTCTTTTTCCC
>NW_017672741.1:0-15318 GCF_001879085.1 Nicotiana attenuata | reverse complement strand
CCCTCGTGGGCTTTGTAATCATGTGTAAGGACCCCTCGTGGGCTTTGTAACTGTTGTTTATTAATGGAAAAGATGTTTCTTCAATTTGTCTCTGATTTATGCTTTATTTCCCTTTATCTGCATTTGCGAAGAATCTGAATGTGTGATTCTACTGACCGGTACGAATACCGAGCCTGGGCGTAAGTATTTCTCTGGCTCTTGATTGATTAACACAATTCCCCGTAGAAACTTTTGCCCCTCCTTGGACCGGGTCCGGATTGGATTGATAAACTCGGATCGTCGGGATCCCTGGCTTCGAGTTGAATGAGAGTAGGGGCTCCGAATTTTCAACACGGGACTTAGCCTTTTAGACCCCGCGATAGACCTCGACGGGGGGATTTGCCTGGAAGTCCGAGAATAAAGATATCCGTTAGGCTCTCGGCAGCAGTCCCCGAGTGGGGGTTCACTCAAGCTCGGGCTACCTGGAAGCTTGCTTTGAACTCAGTGTAGATGGCCTTAAGGCGTTGCAGATAGATCTCGGATGGGGGCTTACCCGGGTTTAGATAGTACCTCGAGGCCAAGCCCATATGAGTAGGTTTTTAGAGCTTATCTTCTTTTGAGAGAGGTCCTCGAGATCGGGTACCATCTCGAGGCTTAGGATTATGTCAATGGCTCCTTGGAGCGTATTCCCTTCTTGGTGAAGATCTTCGAGATCGGGTACCATCTCGGGCCGTGTAGTGATGTCAATGGCTTCCCGGAGCCTATCTTCTTTTTGACGGAGGTCCTCGAGATCGGGTACCATCTCGGGACTTGTAATGATGCCAATGGCTTCCCGGAGCCTATCTTCTTTCTAATGGTGGCCCTCGAAATCGGGTACCATCTCGGGACTTGGTTGATGCGGGGGTCTCTGACCCCAAAACGTCGTATGGCGGCGTCAAGTGTATGACATGGTTACGAAATGGCTGAGGCGATTCTGTTGGCACATTTTCCCAAAGCGAGAAATGTTTCAGCCAGTATTTTTAATCGGCCTTTGAGGCAGGCGGATAATTGCTGCTTTTTCCATATATTGGGTTGCCTTCCCCCTTTTGAAGATTCTGCTATTCTGAGTAGTTATACTCCTTTGTAGAGCTTTCTTTTCTTGTGTCAAGGCTTTCACCATTTCGATTCTGAGGTCTTTGCTCGGATTTTCTACTTTTATCACAGTTATGGCTGCCACACCAAGGTCCGCTCGGCGAGGAGAGGAGAGTTCCACCCTTGAAGGCTTTTTGAACCAAAATGGTTGGGGTCATAGGGAGTATGTTTCAAAGTTTATTTCCTTAGTAGGAGAGGAGCATCTTGAGTCAGTGAGGAGAGACTGTGGATGGGGGAAAAGGTAGTACTGCGGGTACTTTCCCCGGGAGAGAGCATTATGGATCGTGCTGAGGGGTTTTTCAACGTATACACGTACCCCTTCACACTAGGCCCCCCTGATAGGGTTGTGCTTGATTTCTGTCGGAAATACCGGGTCACCTTGGCGCAGATTCACCCGTCATTTTGGCGGATAGTATTGATGATGAGGTTCTTTGCAGAGAGAGCAGGACTTGAATTCACGCTCAGTCATCTTATCAGGCTGTACCGGTCTTTTCACCATCGAGGTCTGCTAACCTTACGATGCTGATCAACCACACCTTTCGTTGTTGATGACGAAGAAGATGGAGATCGGGAGTGGATGAGCTGATTCGTCCGAGTACAGACTGTTGATGTTATCCCCGTGGAGTTTCTGCCATTCCTTGAGGAGTGGAATTTTACACGTAAGTGGTATACTTGTTCCTTCGTAGTTTTGCTTATGGCACAGACAGGTTCCGTAAATGCGCCTTCCTTTCCCTTTCTGCAGCATTTCATGGACGTCGTGCGAGGTCCCCGACCTAAGAGACTGGGCTCAGAAGCTGGCGACTTGCTCGACATACAATGAGCATAAGTGGCGAGTTTTGTCTAAGGGCAGATGGGAGACCAAACACCACGGTACGCGCTGTGTGATTTGCTCCTTTAAGGGCACTTTCTTTTTACGCATACTAACCCCATCACCGTAGGCATCGGGGAACCCTTCGGGGGGAGACCGTGCCCTCTTGGAGGGGGAGAAGGATCGCCAGCTTCTAGGCTGCGGAGCGATAATAATAAGCAAAAAGGGCTTTCACAGGGTGACGGTGCTTTCAGCAAGATGAGTCCATGTCGGGGGCTCGTCGAGAATGTGTCTTCCCCCCTCGAAGGCACTTCGAGGGATGTTCGAAACCAGGAGTCGCCTATGCTGAGCGATCATGTCCCCATCGGGTGGGGTTCTTCCGGGATAGATGGAGCCGGACTAGTAGATTTGCGCTCAACTTTCAAGGAAGCTCAGCGGCTCTATTCCGAGGTGAGTTTTTTGCCGTCCGTGTTGATTTTATAGTCTTGCAGTTTTTACTCTCTTGTCGAGTTTCTCTTTTGAGGCTTTTGATAAGCTCAAGTCCGAGCTTCGTCGTGAAGCCATGTTGCGAAAAGTCGTGGGAGGGGAGAAGTCCCTTAGGCTTTGTGATGAGAGAGAAGACGAGTTGGCGCACTTGCGGTGCGAGGCGAGTCGAAGCCTGAACTACAAAACCTACCTCGAGGAACAGGTACTTATTGCTCTTGATGGAGCGCATGTTCCCTTTTCTATTCCAGAGGCTAACGTTTCATTTATTTTAGCTGTAGAAGAAGATCGGAGACCTAGAACGCCTTAGGAGTGAAGTTGGTCAAGCTAAACGTGAGTACGATGAGTTAAAGGCTCGGGCGGACGCTCATACTATAGCGGAAAAAGGCGCTCTGGCTAAAGCTTACGCCCTCGAGGTTCGACTCCGCTTAGATCGCGAGAACAATTTGGTCCAAACAGATATGATTACGAAGCTCGAGTCTGAGCTTTTGAAGATAAAAGCCGAAGTTGTGGATGCCCGGGCCGAAGCCGTAATGAGCCAAACTAAGGCTAATAAGAAAGTGGCGGTCTATTTGAAGGACGCTGTCGATGCTCGAGCTGAGCTAAGAAGGGTTCTCGGCCGCGAGAGCAGGAGCTTGGAGTATACCCGATGCAAATCTCGAAGGGAAACCCTCGAGGAGATCAATGTTAAGGGTTTTCACCTCTCGGAAGAGGTGAAACAAGCAAAGGCGGATGAACATGATGCTAAGTCCCTTCTGTCCGATGCCGAGGATGGCGAGAAACAGGCCGACGAGCCGTAGTCCTCGAGCGGGGGGGGGGGGTGCGTAGATTAGGCCTTTTTTCTGATTTTGTATGTAGTGTTCTCAGAGAACTTTGTAAATGAAGCTGGTATTCCCTCGCATATATGTATAAAAGGAAGCTTCTTATCTTTGTTTTTCACGCATTTCTTTTGCCTTGATATTTGTCGGTTGTTGGCCGGATGAATTGGTCTTTGGTTTGAAAGGAATCCTCATAGTATGGCCCTAGGGCTCATTGGGCTGGCCCGTAGGCTCTTACGCGCTTCGGTCAGCACGACCTTTAATATAAGCTGGCGTTTGAGCTCTTATGCTTTTGCCCTTAGGCATATTTAGTTAACTATTTTGGGTTCAGTCTCCGAGTCGGGTTTCGATTCGAGCTCATTTGACCCTCAAGTTTTCGAATTTAAAGCCGGCCCCTAGACTCTTACGCGTTTTGGTTGGTACGACCTTTTGTATGGGCTGGCGACAGTGGCTCTTACGCTTTGGGTCGATACGACCTTTTATGTGAGCTGGCGATAGTGGCTCTTACGCATTGGATCGGTACAACCTTTTACATGGGCTGGCGACAGTGGCTCTTACGCTTTGGGTCGATGCGACCTCTAATATAGGCTTTATTTTTCCCTCGATAAGGATTTTCTTTGGAACTGTGTTTGCCTGACTCTTCGACGGTTCGATAAAACCTCGATTGTGAGTCGTTATATGGCGATAATAGAGCACCTCGGGAGGTTTGGCTCGGTGGTTAAGTATCTCGAAGCCTGTATTTAGGAGCTGACATGGTCGAAGCTCTTTTGCCTATGTCGAGGGTAGCCTGTTTAACCGGTTCTTTTCGAAGTATATTCAAAGTAATTGAAGGCCTGTGATTTTATTGCGACGGTCGGGCGTCCTCGAGTCGCGTTAGTTTGGATGGTATAGCCTTGTGACCGTAGTCATTGTGTTTGGTCGGAGCCTTTCGGTCCCCGAGGAACTAGTTTCGGCATCTATATCGAGGGTATGCCTTTTTAGGGGTCTTACAAGTTCGATATATAGCCTTAACTTTAAGATTAGGTTTATGTCTTTAGTAAGGTCTTACAAGTTTTACATGCCTTTGAGGTCTTACAGTTATTGTCACTTGGTACAAGTGTGGTTCATGCCTTGCTTGAGGTCTTACAGATTTTTCATGCCTTGCTTGAGGTCTCACAGTTATTTTTGTTGCCTTATATAGGTCTTACGGGACCGAGGTTGTCCGCATGTGGTCTTGCGGCCTCGGGTTTTGATAAGTCGATGGGGGTGGGAGTCCCCGAGTCATCGAGGGTTTCTTGGCTCGGGAGCCATTACTTGTAATCTTAGAAGTGCCTCATTGAGGGCTTATGATTTCGGGGTTTCCTACCCGTAGGTCACGTGGCCTTGAGTTTTCGACGCCAGTCTCTGAGTGCTCGGGATGTTTTCGGCTCTAGAGTTGTTTTGTGATCTTAACGTTGCCACATTGGGGGCTTATGAGTTTGGAGCTCTGACCTACGGGTCGCATTGTTCCGAGTTGTTGACGCCAGTCCCCGAGTGTTCGGGACGATTTTGACAGAGGAGTCATTTTTGCAAAAATACCGAGCTTCTTTGGAACGCAAAATGCTTTTCGAAAGTATTCTTTGATTGCTTGGTATAAGTATACATGTCTTTGCTATTAAGGGCTCAGTTATTCTATGCGGGCACGGTTCGTTCGACTGTTTGGCCCGGTACATTGTTTTCCTATCGAGACCCTGTTCAGTATATCTTAGCTTCTCCGAGGAGGTGATCTTCCGAGAGGATGCCCCCCAGTATTCGAGGTTGATTGCAAGAGAAGCCTTGAATACTTGTTGAGCTTTCCTTAGGTAGCATATAGATGTTGCCTCATTAAAAACCTTGCCGGTAAAACCCTTCTTGGGATAGAAACCCGATCGAAGAAAAAGAGTGCAACGCATGCTTTTGAAACCTAAGGCCTTCGAGTTGGGAAGCGCTTCAGCTGTTTCGACCGGATACCTGCACTTAGGTTAGTGTAAGATGTAACTGAAAAAGGGAGGCGATCATACCTTAGTGATGACGGCGCTTCGACCGAATACCTGCACGACCCCTAATATGTTTCGATCATTTGTCACGAGGACGCGGTACGGTCCTTTGCTTCGTTCAGTTCGGACTTAGCCGAGGGTGTAGCTTATTTTTGCTATTTCACTGTTTGCTTATCCTTTGGCTCTTTTGAAGGTGGAGGTACTGGTGTCGGCGCTACGTCATGTACTGCGAACATTTCTCTTGCCGCATGTTGTTCCCCGTAGACGGTTTTTATCCCATCCTTTGTCGGGAACTTCATCATTTGATGAAGGGTTGAAGGTACTGCTCTCATGCAGTGTATCCATGGCCTTCCGAGCAAGGCATTGTATCTCATGTATCCTTCGATGACGTGGAATTTGGCATTTTGGATTGTGCCGGCCACGTTGACTGGGAGGGTGATTTCCTCTTTTGTTGTTTCGCTCGCCATGTTGAATCCACTGAGGACTCGAGAGGCGGGCACAATTTGGTCGAGCAGGCCGAGCTGCTCTACCACCCTCGACTTAATAATGTTGGTCGAGCTACCTGGATCCACAAGTACACGTTTAATTTGAAATATAATTACAAGGAAAGAGATTACCAGTGCGTCGTTGTGAGGTTGAGACAAGGTCTCGATGTCCTCGTCGCTGAATGTGAGAGCATTCTTGGGTATGTAATCCCGAGTTCACTTTTCTCTGGTGATGGAATTTTTGTTCTTCTAATCATCGGTTCCTGTGGGGCATCGATGCCTCCCAAGATCATGTGGATGACATGCTGTGGCTCATTTATTTCGTTCTTCTTGGTCGCGTCTCTTTCCCGGAACTGGTTTTTGGCCCGGTCACTGAGGAATTCTTGGAGGTGACCTTTGCTTAGTAGTCGGGCTATTTCTTCCCGGAGCTGATGGCAATCTTCGGTTCTGTGGCCGTGCGTGTTGTGGAATTCACACACTAAGTTATGGTTCCTTTCTGAAGGGTCTTATTGTACAGGCCTTGGCCACCTGGTGTCTCTGATTTTACTGATGGCGAATACGATGTCCGAAACATCAACATTGAAGTTGTATTCCGACAAGCGGGGTGCCTCCACCGGCCCTGCGCGCCTATCGAACCTGGCTTTGTTGACGAGTCCCCGAGGGTTCTGCCCTTGGCCCGTTCTTTGATCATTCCTGGGTTTGTCGCGCCTCGGGGCGTTTCTCCTGTCTTCAGTGTATGGCTGGTACCTTTCTTTGTTTGGCTTCGGCTCCTTCGCCAGAAGCCTGTTTGGATATACCGAGCCCGAGGGGGCTCCTAGTTGTTCGTCTTCGACCCTGATCTTTGATTGGTATCGGTTGTGGACGTCCGACCAAGTCATGGCTGGGTATTCGACTAGGTTCTATTTTAGCTGTTTCGAAGCTACCGAGTTTCGTTCATCCAGACCTTGAGTGAAGGCCTGCACTGCCCAGTCATCGGAGATCGGTGGTAGTTCTATCTGTTCATTTGAAAGCGAGATACGAACTCTCACATCATTTCATTCTCCCTCTGCTTGATCTTGAAGACGTCAGATTTCATTTGTTGCTACTTTGATGGCACCAGCATGTGCCTTTATGAAAGAATCTGCCAACATGGCAAATGAATCTATCGAGTTTGGGGCCAGGTTGTGATACCACATCATTTCCCCTTTAGAAAGCATTTCTCCGAACTTCTTCAGTAGGACGGACTCGATCTCGTCGTCCTTTAGGTCGTTGCTCTTTACTGCACAAGTGTAAGCAGTAACATGCTCATTGGGGTTTGAGGTTCCGTTGTACTTCGGAAGGTCTGGCATTTGAACTTCTTCGGAATGGGTTTCGGAGCCGCATCCTGTGGGAACGGCTTTTGCACGAACTTCTTTGAATCCATACTTTTCAGGATCGGGGGTGCGCCCGGGATCTGGTCGGCCCTGGAATTATAGGTCTCGACTTTTTTGTCGTTGGCTTTTATCTTCTTCTCGCCGACTCGATCCTCTTTGTGAGGTCCTCGAGCATCTTTACGATGGCGGGGTCGACTGCCGACCCATTGTTGCTTGACCTCTCTGGTACCTGCTCGGTTAGGGGGGCCATCCCCGGTGCTACCGTGCTGGGAGTTTTCTGGTGACTTTGCAGCTGAGCGATCTCCAGCTACTGTGCCTGTAACATTTCAAAAATAACATGAAGGCTAACCTCTCGTTCTCCCCTAGCTGGGGTTTTTGAGCTTCTTGTTGATCTTCTTGGTGTATGCTCCTGTTGGTGTGGGAGCTTATTTCGACGTGTTGAGCGTTGCGCGAGACCACATCCATGGGAATTGATTCTGGTGCATTCTAAGGGTTTTGTGGTGGCACACCAACACCTGGGACGTCAACACCATTTTCCCCATGGTCTTCAAGGTCGATGTTTTCACGTGCGTTTACTGAGTTAGACATTTTGACCTGAAATAAAAGATCTTGGACAAGAAAAAGTGTGAAAGATAACTTGCGTTACGTAGTTAAACTAACAAGAAAATAATCACATTTATTTTTAGCCCCACGGCGGTCGCCAAACTATTTACCGTGAAAATGGTAATTACAATTAAATTTGATTTTGTGGTTCTAAAAATACGTGATCTATTTTTATGCTAGTTGTTAAGCAATGGATGCTAAGTAAAAGATTAGAAATCAAGATTGCAACTTAGAGACGGTATGATAATCGAACCAAACAATTGGAGATCGGGGCCTCGAGCTTGCTTATTCGGGGCCTCGAGGTCGAGTTGGACGACCGGCTTAGAGCGATCAAAGGAGGGTTAACACTTTACGAGAGCTATGATGATGGCTCTTTATGATCAATGATAAGCAATAAATGAAGAAAATTAAATAGAACATAATGAATGTAAGCAATAAATGGAAGTAAAGAGCTTAAGAGAATATGTTAGAGAGCAGAGATAATGTTCTTATGTATTTAGTATTGAGCAATAGATGTCTACAAAATGACAAGGATTCCCTTTTATAGATGTCAGCCCTAGTCGTGCGCCTAGGGAACTTCTCACTTTTCTACCATAACCATCGACTTGCACTACCTCGAGGTTGGACACCGATGGACCCTCGGGGTAAATCTCGATCGTAGTCTCGAGCCTTTGGAAAGCTTGCTTACGAGGCGTTGTAATGGCCGAAAATTGGACCCTCCGATTTTACCGCATACAAGAAAAGATTGGACTTTTCCCGATGATGGATCTATTAAACATATTTCTTGAGGATTTAAAGTCCAATCATTTTTTTTTTTTTGAAAAAACAGAAGAATCCAAAAATATGTCTTTTTATTCTTTTAGGTAGTAATAATCCATCGTGGTTTTTCTTTGTGGCTCAGTTCTTTTCCACGAGATGTAGTTTGAACCGGGTTATAGTTTTTTATTTTTGGAGTAGAATATGATTTAGGAAATAAAAGAAGGAAGATGAAATTTTTAGGCGCCCTTCGACTAGTTAATAGTAGCATTTTTAGGTTCTAGCATGTGTATTACCTTCCCTGTGATTTGAAGTTGCTTATGATGCCTTATTGAGTTAGATAGCATGTCTATTCACGCCTATGTATCATTTTCTTGGATTGTGTTCACTTTGTACTTAATGCTTAATATTTTGTGGCTCCGTGAATACTTGCAATTGTTTGAGAGTCGAAATGGAACCGTCCATAGTAAATCATGTGCCATGTGTGGTGAGATCTTCTTGTATAGTCTATGTCATTGTAACTGAGTCTAGAACTTTTCCGGCATGTGAGTTGAAGCGAAATTCTAGGTTTGCTTGGTTTGAAAAATAATTTTAGGCTTTATTTGATCTTTTTGAACTTAATGTCTACCACAAATAAAATCTATCCCTAGTAAACTCTTTTGAGCCTATAGACTTTTATTTGGCATCCACATTATGAGCCTATACCCTTTTGTTCTTATTTGACACTATTTTGATCCTATTACCTCTTAAAGAACTTTAATTGTGAAATGAGCGCTAGAAGAAATATGGACTAAGTGTGGGGTGGCTTTCGAGTGGAACCAATGAAAGAAAGAAGGGTGCACTTATTTTGTAAAATAATATACCACTAGCGGAAACTGAAAAGGGAAAATAATAGTAGAAAAAAAAGGAAAAATATAGATGAATAATTATTGTCTTATTCTTTCTAGTGGGGTATAAAGTAAAGTAGTGTTAAAGAAAGAGGAAATATTTTTGGGGTGTGATCTTGTTTGTGAAATTAAAAAATTTGCACTTAAATTCTATTATGTGATGTGTTAAAGTGCTTGGGAGGATGAACCACTAATCCAAAATATATCTTACCCTTCCCTTAGCCCACGTTACAACCATGGAAAAGTCCTACTTGATTTTAGATCAAGAAAGCCTACATTATTAGATGTTTATATAATGGGCAAGCCTATGGTACATTGTGCATGCATGTGACGTCTTTGTGAGAGTGAGGAATTTCTTTGATATATGTGAGTCCATAAAATATATTTGAGCATTTAACTCGAATGTGTGGATTCAACTTACTCTCCTATTCTTGTTGTGAGGGCACATGGTTTCGCAAGGGATAGGTTATGTTATTAGATGTCTCTATGATGTTAACTGTTCAAGCCACAAATGCATTGTGATATTGAGTCGGTTTGTGAGGCTAAGATTGTTATGAGCATGTTGTCTTGTTGTTGAATAAATTTTTGAAGTATGGCATCAAGTAAAGGGAAGTGTGTATTGAAGGCATTTGCTAAAGTTTATTTGTTTCTATCAACATAGGTATGGTGTGCTTCGGATGTGCTAAAAGAAAATAAAGTGCTCAAGGTTAGTGTGAATTGGTGGTTGACTCGAGGACGAGCAACGTTTAAGTGTGTGGTAGTGATGTGTGGCCAAAATGCTATATTTTTAGTACATTACTCACCTTACATGTTGTTAGTTTAGTGATTAATTATGTGACGTTTGAGCTAAATAATTTCATTTTATATGTAGGAGCATCAGAAGACAAAGACGAATGAAAGTTGCACAAAAAGAGGACAAAAATACAAGAAAAGAGAGCAAAAGCATCAAGTACCCAAACCATGCTACAGACCAAGTAAAGCCAGCTCTATAGCCTGCCTTACTGTGCTACAGACCAAGTAAAGCCAGCTCTATAGCCAGCTTGATCGCGCTACAGGCCAGGCGTAGCTATCTCTGTAGCCAAGCTGATCGCGCTATAAGCCTGGCCTCGCGAGGTCTATATCCCGGTAATCAAAAGTGCGTGACCTAAAAGACTCCGACCCAGATTTGGACTCAAAGACTTCAACCCTAGCCTATAAAAACTCCCTAAAGATGTCTAAGACAAAGGGCATTTATAGAGCAGATTCAACACAAAAAGGAGGACATTTTTTAGAGGGGATTCGGCCTAAGGAGGTAAGAACACACTAGGAGCAAGGCTGATAATTCTTCTACGAGTTTTTTACTTCTTTCTTCATATTTTCATTATTGGTCATGAATTCTAGTATTGTAGTTTTGCATACTAGTATGAATAGCTAATTTGTTATCTAGGTTTTGATGGAACCTTTTATAGGATGAATTCATATTACGTTTTTGTATAATTGAGCGGTTGGATTTCTCTACTTATTCAACTATGTGTTTATTGTTGTTGATTGAATGTCCATCAATTGATTGTGCCTATTTAGTATGTATTGCTTGGAAATGGTACATATTTAGGTAGTTGTTCAACAACATCACTCCTAACGTATGTGAGGAATCAATATGGAGGGTTTAAAGGTGGGAATAGGAATAACGAAACCTTGGTGCGATCTTAGTGTGCTGTGAATAGTGCCAGCTAGCGTAGTTTGGAAGAATATGTCTAGTAAATTGTGGTAGTTGCTCGGAAGAGAACTATGACACCCTAAGTACTCACGATTGGTAGAGAATACTTGGGTGAAAGTATAGAAGGCGTAGCGGGGAGAATTCCGAAAGCTGGTAAAATCATAACTCTAGGTCTCCGTAATCTTGTCTCCAACCCTTAGTATCACTAATTGTTAATTTACTATTTTAATTTGCTAGTTAATTAGTTAGAAATAAAATCTCAATCTTTATAATTTCAGAATTTGTTCAAACTTGTCTTCTTAGTGATAGTAAATAATTGTAGCTAAACATTAGTTCTCTGTAGGATTCGACTCCGGACTCTTAGATCGGATATTATATTTGCAGCGACCGGTTATCCTTTTTAGGACTAGAGTTGGACGTGATCATTTATGTATTGGGTAATTGAAGAAATGAATTTGCAAAAGATTCACACTCTAGTCAATTACATCAATTGGTGGTAATAAAAAGAAGCAGCTAAGCCTAATTGAGAAGAATCAAGCTTGAGTACCAATTCCTGCAACGGTGATAGAGGAATTATACGAATTAGTGAGGAAGAAGAAAGATTGAGAAAGAGGAGAAAAGGATTAGGGAGAGAAAGTATGAGGAAGAAATTGGAATTTACCCGAATCATAACTCCTGGATTGTGCTCCCAACGGTGTATTTAGTTGTAACAGCAATAATCTCTGCCATTTGATCACTCTCCCTTGATCTAATATGAGCTGCCCATCTTCACTAATGTTGAGCTCTTATTACTACTGTATAGGGTAAAATTGGTCTATAACAGGTGGTCAAATGGTAAGAAGACACGTGGAGCCGAAGATAAACAAAGGACGAGTTGGGAATAATTGGTACCTTATGCGACGTGGGTACCAGATGGATTCCGAAGGGAACATAGTCAGCTTGTAGAAGTTCAAAGATTTATCATTGGACAACATTCAATGAGAGAATATTTGCTAGCGTTAAATGAGCAGCTATTACAGAGAATGTTTGCATTCAAGGTCTGTCGTTATATACTCATCAATGGTCCTTTTANTCTCCAAAAGCACTTTTTTGAGAAGCACTTTTGAGAAAAATACACTTAGCAGCAGTTTTTTAAAGCTTGGCCAAACACTAATTGCTGCTCAGAAGTGCTTTTCAAACTAATTAGCCAAACACAAACTGCTTCTCACCAAAAGTACTTTTGAGAAAAGCACTTTTAAAAAAAAGCACTTCTCAAACTAAGCTGATTTTTGTAGCTTGGCCAAACGGGTTATTAAGCTGGTTCTCTCCGTTGAATTTGTCTCACATCGATGAAATGTAGAATATTTAGTCTCGTTATATGTTGGGCCCTCATATTATATATTGTTCACGCTTCAGTTAGTAAATTTGAATATACAAGGGATGTTGAGTTGTGCTACATTGGTTAGACAGACTGTCGTGTTCCTGCTCGACACAAAATGGACCAACCGACTGTTAGGCATATCTACCGTGAAGGGAATCAAGTGGCGCATACACTAGCTAAATATAGGAGCACCTGGAACTCACATACTTATGCTGAGCGCGAAGACTCTTTCTGGAGTGAACCACCTTTATTTGCTTTCTTAATTTTTCGCAAAGACCTATTAGAGATACATCGTTAAGATTAGTCCCAAGCTGTAACAACACTTCTTAATTTCCTGCTTAATAATAAACTTCTCTGATTAGAAAAAAAATAACATTGGTTAGATGTGAAATTTGATCTTCCCATACACTTTTAAGCAAATTTTTGGAATTGAATTAGTCTCAAATTTTATTTCTTTACACTCTCCAGGAATAAAATTACAAACTTTTATAGTATATGTTGTTATATTTTATTTTTAATGCAAAAAAAAAAACTAATTATTCATTTTAAAATAATTTATGTACTAAAAATTCAACAATTAGTAATCTCGATATTATACGTTTTACATTATAATCCTTACATAAATTTGTCTGTGAACTTGATGGCTCCTAAACAAGAAAAAAAGAGCAAAAGGAGCATAAAATACAAGAGGGGAAATTGAAGAGACGCGAAAGGGACAAGGTCCCTACGAGGTCAAAAGAATCTGCCTTGGCCCTTGAGTGAGTGGAAATTAGTTGGGGTAAAGGGGTATAGTGTGAGACTTCAGGGGCCCATGAGGCAAAGAAGATAATGATAATCATGAGTAGAATTGGATGTGTGTGGGTTGTAAATCATATTTTCTTTTCTATCAAAATACACCTCCAGTTTATGCACTTTGAACCAGTGTAACCCCTTTTTAAGGGATCAGTGACACATTTATGCAGGAATAATCCAGTGTGTGGCTTTATCACCACATTCATAAGTAGATGATTTTCAAGTGTGGGACAATTTTTCCTCATCATATCATATAATCCCTACATTTTATCCCATTGGTCCCACTTTCAATTAGCCTTTGAACACCCCATGGCTATGAACTTGGGACCCTACCACATCATCATTTGGTCAGCCAGTCTTGTGGTTGAACAACCTGGTCCAATTATCTTTTTAACTTTTCTTTCGTTTTTCTTTAAATAATTTAGTTAATGAAAATATAACTCGTCGAACCTGCCTAAACTTGCATGGACTCGCTGGATAAATTCGTTACTTAAATCGTACCCATAATAAAACTTATTAAAATACCAAAAAAATAAATTTCTTTGAATTTGGATTGTTAAATGTGGTCATGCAAGATAAATAAAATATACTTAGTACGTAATTACTTATTAATGCCATAGTTTTTTAGTTTTACATTTACAATTGTCTCGAGTACTTGAGAAGAAATTATGAAACTGAAAGGAGTGATTGGAGTACATGGAATGATTAATGTAAGATTGGCCAATTAAAGAGAACCGACTTTTTTAAGTATTGACATCTTTTACAAGTAAGCTTAAAATATTGTTGCTTTTTTTACAATGTTATCAATCGTTCTAATGATGGGTAATTTTGAAAGATACGAAATAAATTAGCTTTCCTTACAAACCTTAGCATATTGAAGCCCCACGTGTATTGGTTCTCTAAATTTTTCTCTTCAGCTATAAGCTTCATTTTTCATCATCAAAAGTTTGGGGAAATTCCTAATTATTATTATTATTAAATTAGAATTATTGAACGAAAAGTACTCTTTTAATTAGGACCATCCATATCACGTTTACATCTGGCTTATTGAATATTCACAATTGAGTACCACTTGAAGATGATGATCATACCCCATTTTTGATGTCTCCTAAGTGCCATTGTTAGAATCCTTGGATCCCCAAATTAGGAGAAGGCTGGCTCTTTCTAAGCATTACACAATTAGACGAAAAAATATACTATATAATCTTTCTCAAAATAACAGGTAAAAAAATTATATATTTCTTGTATGTATATACATTATGTATTTTATATACAAATTTTATAGACTTCTTTGTCTATTAAATGAAAAATAGTTTTCAGCACAGGCTAAAAATGAAAAAATCTAATTAGACCTCAGACAACAGCCAAAAGGAGAATTATATTTTTGTTTTGGATAAAATGGCCCTCATCATTCCCTTTTATTGTTTACCTTAACTATTTTTATATGTGAAATTTTCATAAAGCACTATCTTTTAGTGGTAATTAGCTATCTAAAGATATCATTTGCTATATTACGGATTATAGATACGTTTTTTATTGTTATAAGATGTATTAGATGTATTTAAGCTACTGTATTCATGAATACAATAGCAAAAAAGTAGGCGTGAATCAGGGAAGTCCAGCTAATCAGTTGTTGTATTCCTAAAGACTCTTTCCCGCTGTCAAACATTGATCAAATGATTGATGTGACGGCCAAAAACGAGCTCATGAGTTTCCTTGATGCTTACTACGGGTACAATCAAATCAAGATGAATCCGGAGGATCAGGAAAAAACTTCTTTCATAACAAACGTTGGCACATAATGCTATAATGTGATGCCTTTTGGGCTTAATAACACCAGCCATTTATTAGAGGATCGTTAATAAAATGTTTGAGGGCCAGATAGGCACACCGATGGAAGTATATATTGATGACATTTTATCAAGTCTTTAAATGAAGGGGATCATTTGAAACACCTACAAGAGAATTTTGACATTTTAAGGAAGCATAACATGAAACTCAACCTGGATAAATGCGCGTTCGGGGTTGGTTTCAGTAAGTTCTTGGGGTTCCTGGCCTCGCAAAGAGGGATCGAGGTAAATCCCGACAAAATCAAAGCTATCAAGGACATTCCGGACTAATTAACAAGTGTGAAGAAAGTACAGAGGTTGACCGGAAGGCTGGCAACTCTAAGC